>NC_091358.1:9694439-9701939 GCF_038502225.1 Cherax quadricarinatus
TGCAACCTCAACTAGGTGAGTACACACACAAACTGAGGCTAATGCGGACGTCGTGTGTGCTACATAATTTTAGATTAGTGTGTGTACGTGTTTGTGTTGATCAAACAAACTGAACTTTGCCTGTAACAGCCGCTCAGAGGAGGCAGAGTCGTATTCCTGAACCACCACCTGCATGACAGATCTATTGTAGAGGGAAGATGATGCCTAAGAGACATTTCGTAGAGAGAAGACAGTGCCTGAGAGACATCTCGTAGAGAGAAGACAGTGCCTGAGAGACATCTCGTAGAGAGAAGACAGTGCCTGAGAGATATCTCGTAGAGAGAAGACAGTGCCTGAGAGACATCTCGTAGAGAGAAGACAGTGCCTGAGAGACATCCCGTAGAGAGAAGACAGTGCCTGAGAGACATCTCGTAGAGAGAAGACAGTGCCTCAGAAACATCTCGTAGAGAGTAGACAGTGCCTGAGAGACATCTCGTAGAGAGAAGACAGTGCCTGAGAAACATCTCGTAGAGAGTAGACAGTGCCTGAGAGACATCTCGTAGAGAGAAGACAGTGCCTGAGAGACATCTCGTAGAGAGAAGACAGTGCCTGAGAAACATCTCGTAGAGAGAAGACAGTGCCTGAGAAACATCTCGTAGAGAGAAGACAGTGCCAGAATCACGCGGCCACTCAACCTGTTGTGAGGTGCAAGATAGAGAATCATGATCCATCAAACTATTACTGCTGTCTGCTTGAACAGCAACATAGAATACCCTGAAGGTTGTACAAGTGTTTATCTCACAAACTTCAAGAGATTCTTGCAGTAAATCCCAGCTAAGGAAGCCTCAAAATTTATCTTCTGAGCTGGTAAAATATCAACACCTTTGGTATTTCGGAGGTATACTTAGCATATTTAGACATAATGTAGCGAGGGTATATTTGTTGGGCAGTTTGTTTACTCTGAGAGTTATGGCTGAGGAAACAAATGGGGCTAGTGGCTTCCCTTGTTGTGAGTGGTAGTGGTTGTTTTCTTCGTGAGGATGTACTGGTTGTCTTCTTTGTCAGGATGTACTGGTTGTCTTGTGAGGATGTACTGGTTGTCTTGAAGATGTACTAGTTGTCTTGAGGATATACTGGTTGTCTTGAGGATGTACTAGTTGTCTTGAGGATGTACCAGTTGTCTTGAGGATGTACCAGTTGTCTTGAGGATGTACCAGTTGTCTTGAGGATGTACTAGTTGTCTTGAGGATCTACTGGTTGTCTTGAGGATGTACTGGTTGTCTTGAGGATATACTGGTTGTCTTGAGAATGTACTGGTTGTCTTGAGGATGTACTGGTTGCCTTGCGAAAGTGTACCTATTGTCTTCTCTGTGAGAAGACAAATACACTTGTGTGAACTGGATGGTAGGTAACAAGCATCCGTGTAAGTGAGAAACACAGGTAGTAAGCTGGTTGACAGCGACCATCCAGGGAGGTACTACCTTGCTGTCATGCCGGTGTGAAACACAGGTAGTAAGCTGGTTGACAGCGACCATCCAGGGAGGTACTACCTTGCTGTCATGCCGGTGTGAAACACAGGTAGTAAGCTGGTTGACAGCGACCATCCAGGGAGGTACTACCTTGCTGTCATGCCGGTGAGAAACACAGGTAGTAAGCTGGTTGACAGCGACCATCCAGGGAGGTACTACCTTGCTGTCATGCCGGTGTGAAACACAGGTAGTAAGCTGGTTGACAGCAACCATCCAGGGAGGTACTACCTTGCTGTCATGCCGGTGTGAAACACAGGTAGTAAGCTGGTTGACAGCGACCATCCGGGGAGGTACTACCTTGCTGTCATGCCGGTGAGAAACAGGTAGTAAGCTGGTTGACAGCGACCATCCAGGGAGGTACTACCTTGCTGTCATGCCGGTGAGAAACACAGGTAGTAAGCTGGTTGACAGCAACCATCCAGGGAGGTACTACCTTGCTGTCGTGCCGGTGTGAAACACAGGTAGTAAGCTGGTTGACAGCGACCATCCGGGGAGGTACTACCTTGCTGTCATGCCGGTGAGAAACAGGTAGTAAGCTGGTTGACAGCGACCATCCAGGGAGGTACTACCTTGCTGTCATGCCGGTGTGAAACACAGGTAGTAAGCTGGTTGACAGCGACCATCCGGGGAGGTACTACCTTGCTGTCATGCCGGTGAGAAACACAGGTAATAAGCTGGTTGACAGCGACCATCCAGGGAGGTACTACCTTGCTGCCATGCCGGTGAGAAACACAGGTAGTAAGCTGGTTGACAGCGACCATCCAGGGAGGTACTACCTTGCTGTCATGCCGGTGTGAAACACAGGTAGTAAGCTGGTTGACAGCGACCATCCAGGGAGGTACTACCTTGCTGTCATGCCGGTGAGAAACACAGGTAGTAAGCTGGTTGACAGCGACCATCCAGGGAGGTACTACCTTGCTGTCATGCCGGTGTGAAACACAGGTAGTAAGCTGGTTGACAGCGACCATCCAGGGAGGTACTACCTTGCTGTCATGCCGGTGAGAAACACAGGTAGTAAGCTTGTTGACAGCGACCATCCATACAGTTATTACACTCGTAGAGGCAGTGTCCAAAGATGGGCACGAGTATGATGTTAGGAAAAAAGGACATAAGTGTAACTAATGTAACATTTTATTATGGCAACGTTTCGCTCTCCAGGAGCTTTGTCAAGAGCGAAACGTTGCCACGACAAAATGTCACATTTGCTGCACTTGTGTCCTTTTACCTAACATAGTGTGGGTAATTCTACCAACATTAGTACACGGGCATGATGGTCTGGTCAGGGCTGCGACCCTTGCTACATCTCCTGGTCGTATTAAAAGTAATCCAGCAGTAGGAGTATCATTTGGACCTTGTTAATTTAAGGTAATGTTAAAGATAGCTAGTGAAAGTAAGAAAGTAAAAAATCTCGCGAGAGGAAAAAAAATGGCATTCAAATGAGCTGATGTAGGTAACAGCTCTAAGCTTGTAAATAAAGCTAGAAACCTAAGCTTGTGAAACACTGTAAGTGAGAGAGAGAGAGAGAGAGAGAGAGAGAGAGAGAGTTTGCCTGCCCCCCCTCTCATCTGCGACTGCTTGACAGAGTAGAGAACAGAGCAAGACGTCTCATCTCTCGCCTGGACCCATCCTGGATAGATCTGTCATTTCAGCAGAGCCTTCAACACAGGAGGGATGTGGGTGGCCTTACTGTTATGTACAAGGCCAATATTGTCAAAATACCACACTTGGATCCACTTCGAGGACAGCGTGAAACAAGCTTTTATGCCACAAGACGGGCAGAAAGCAGCAACTTCACTCTGGCTGTACCCTTCTCCAGAACATCACTCCATCTGAGATCATACATACCCAGGATGACTCGAGTATGGAACACATTCGTACAGCATAATGATGTCAACGAGATAAAGTCAGTTGATCAAATGAAAATGCTGGCCCACAGATGGCTCCAACTTAAAAAAAAAAAAAAAAAAAAAGAGAGAGAATTTTCTAGCTCTGCCTAGGTATTGCTATGTAGAATATTTTATTTTATGAAAAAATATAAAACTATATCATTTAAAACCCAGAGTTTTTTTTTTGCATTAACTAAAACTACAGGCAGCTCAAAAACGTCCACCTCGTAATACGATTCGTCCCGATTTACGGCCGGAGGCTCGAGTCGCCCTCACTCGTGAGACGCTGGGTGACCCATAAGGGTCTAGCGTCAATGATTAAAAGCTTTTTCAGTCGACAAATACGTCTGGTAATCTGTCCACGACGCAAAAAAACAATCATTTGGACATTTTTAAACGTAAATTACTGAATCTTTGTAGATGATGGAAGTGAAGGAAGGTAAGTGGGACGTGATGAATGATGGAAGTGAAGGAAGGTAAGTGGGACGTGATGAATGATGGAAGCGAAGGAAGGTAAGTGGGACGTGATGAATGATGGAAGTGAAGGACGAAAGACTCACGAAAGTCTCATAAATGACTCACGAAATACGCATGAAGTCTTCATGATTAAACACTGGAAGCCTCGACCAGTGACGACCCATGAGCGAATGTCAACAAAATATTCTCGTCAGAAAATCTCCCTTAAAAAAATCAGATACAATACCGTCACAATTGAGCCCTAATAACACTAAAACTAATACGCAAAAAAATCACAAACAAATCACAAATACAATACACACTTCTCGTACAACACTCACACAGAACAAAAATAGGCAGGAAAAATTACAATAATTATGCAAGAAAGTATACAACACAATATTTGGACACTAGTTAGAGCGTAAATAGGCAAGTGTTGCGTAGTGTTGCCTCACAATCAGTCAGAGATACGTAACACAAGGAGATAGACTGAGTATGCTATGTTCTCGCTGGGAGACAAGAGAGGGAGGAATAAAAAGGAGACGAGAAACAAGAGAGGGAGAAATAAAGAGGAGATAAGACAGAAAACAATAAAAAGGAAGACAAGAGATGCAGGAATGAAAAGAGATTTAACATCAGAAAAGTCAAAAGTACATAATGATGGTAGTTTTTTTTGTCAGCTTCTCAGAGAAAGAAAAAATTTTAATGTTATAAACCACTATATTATAACACAATAAACCATATATTATAATAAACTGCTATACAGATGGACTGGAATCAAAAAAGGATGTATATACCTGTGTATACATCTGTATATACACCGAGAGGTGTATACATCTGTGTATACACACTGAGAGTTTTATCCCTATTTTAAGGATTAAAGTAATCCTGGCTGGTGGTGAAGAGGTGACATGCGCCCCTAACAACCCTCTCCAGCCGATAGGATTTAAACCTTGCTAACCAACCACCCAATGACATCAAAGACGAAGTGAAAATTGAAAAAAAATATGAAGTTCACTGCTGATCATAGTACACACACACACACACACACACACACACACACACACACACACACACACACACACACACACACACACACACACACACACACACACACTGGTTCAGCCACAACGTAATGTGTGTGTCCTGCCATGTTATTACATGTGATCATTGTAGGAAGTATTTCTTCAGTCACAGAGTTGTCAGGAAGTGGAATAACTTGGGAAGCGATGTACTGGAGGCAGGATCCATTCATAGCTTTAAGCTGAGGTATGATAAAGCTCATGGTTCAGGGAGATTGACCCAGTAGCAGCCAGTGAAGAGGCAGGGACAGGAGCTATGAATTAACCCCTGCAACCACAACTAGGTGAGTACACACACACACACACACACACGCACACACACACACACACATACACTTACAAACACACACACACACACACACACACACACACGCACACACTGGAGGACAGGAGAGATAGGGGAGACATGATAACGACATACAAAATACTGAGAGGAATTGACAAGGTGGACAAAGACAGGATGTTCCAGAGATTGGACACAGCAACAAGGGGACACAGTTGGAAGTTGAAGACACAGATGAATCACAGGGATGTTAGGAAGTATTTCTTCAGCCACAGAGTAGTCAGTAAGTGGAATAGTTTGGGAAGCGATGTAGTGGAGGCAGGATCCATACATAGCTTTAAGCAGAGGTATGATAAAGGTCACGGTTCAGGGAGAGTGACCTAGTAGCGACCAGTGAAGAGGCGGGGCCAGAAGCTCAGACTCGACCCCTGCAACCTCAACTAGGTGAGTACAACTAGGTGAGTATATACACACACACACACGTGAAGCAGTATCGCTAAATAGTGCTCCCAGGATTTAGCGTTCTAGTGGCTGTCCTAAGATATTATTAGCGGCCATCGTACGTGAGTGAATCAGTGAACATACCTACAAGAGTGTAATAGCTTTCAAGAGTGTGAATAATGTGATAAGACTAAGAATTTTACAATTTAAATTTGAATGAATGTTGAGTGAGGGAGAGTAGCAGTCAGCTGATCAGGCTGATGGCCGCAGTGTTGACACAAAATATCCAAACAATTAATTGGGTTAACGGTGTGATCTGAAATATTAACAAATACATGTATTGGTTGGTTATAACAGCAGTGTAGTGATAAGGTCATAAACGAGTGATTAAGTAAATACTGAAAGTAAGAAAAAATTAGTCAATCCCCAGCTGTTGGTGTTGTGAATGTAGCTAACATCATCAGATTTGTTATGACCATAATACTGTACTAAAGAAAAAAGAGTGAATACCAAGTCTTAAAAGAAAAATAAAATAAAAACTTGAATGCATGATAAAGTTCCTGAAGGAGTTACAAAATTGAAGGAGTTTGATAGCAGCCGACCAGCAGGAACCTCCATTGTTGTGCAGACGACATCACTTGCCTACGTGTAGTTAATTTTGGTTAGTGTCTAAAGTCTCAGTGTTTCGCCCTGCTGGTTGTATGCTATACCATCACTCTCTCTCTAACTTTCAGTACCAGGAGATAGATAGTGGTAACCCTGATAATGTTTAGTAAATTATCTAAATATCTTCAGAAGAGTTGTGTAGCCTAGTGAACCCCCCCCCCTCGTTTTTTCTGACAGCGACAAACTAGTAAACAAGTACGAACATATAAACACACGTGTTCACCAGTAATTATTATTATAATAAACATTAGTATATATTAATAAGGAATTGAGTGAGAAAAAATAATCCTATAATCTTCAGAAAAGTAACGTAGCCTAGTGTGCAAAGATCTGGGCCGGGAGAGTACCGGTGAACCAAGAACAACAAAGATCTGGGCCGGGAGAGTACCGGTGAACCAAGAACAACAAAGATCTGGGCCGGGAGAGTACCGGTGAACCAAGAACAACAAAGATCTGGGCCGGGAGAGTACCGGTGAACCAAGAACAACAAAGATCTGGGCCGGGAGAGTACCGGTGAACCAAGAACAACAAAGATCTGGGCCGGGAGAGTACCGGTGAACCAAAAACAACAAAGATCTGGGCCGGGAGAGTACCAGTGAACCAAGAACAACAAAGATCTGGGCCGGGAGAGTACCGGTGAACCAAGAACAACAAAGATCTGGGCCGGGAGAGTACCGGTGAACCAAGAACAACAAAGATCTGGGCCGGGAGAGTACCGGTGAACCAAGAACAACAAAGATCTGGGCCGGGAGAGTACCGGTGAACCAAGAACAACAAAGATCAGGGCCGGGAGAGTACCGGTGAACCAAGAACAACAAAGATCTGGGCCGGGAGAGTACCGGTGAACCAAGAACAACAAAGATCCGGGCCGGGAGAGTACCGGTGAACCAAGAACAACAAAGATCTGGGCCGGGAGAGTACCGGTGAACCAAGAATAACAAAGATCTGGGCCGGGAGAGTACCGGTGAACCAAGAACAACAAAGATCTGGGCCGGGAGAGTACCGGTGAACCAAGAATAACAAAGATCTGGACCGGGAGAGTACCGGTGAACCAAGAACAACAAAGATCTGGGCCGGGAGAGTACCGGTGAACCAAGAACAACAAAGATCTGGGCCGGGAGAGTACCGGTGAACCAAGAACAACAAAGATCCGGGCCGGGAGAGTACCGGTGAACCAA
>NC_091358.1:9706939-9796939 GCF_038502225.1 Cherax quadricarinatus
AGCAGGTTGTGATAGTGAAACATAGCAGGTTGTGATAGTGAAACATAGTGGGTTGTGATAGTGAAACATAGCAGGTTGTGATAGTGAAACATAGTGGGTTGTGATAGTGAAACATAGCAGGTTGTGATAGTGAAACATAGCAGGTTGTGATAGTGAAACATAGCAGGTTGTGATAGTGAAACATAGCAGGCTGGTACCTAAGACTTGACATGTGTAGCCTGGTCAAGCAGTGTTGGTGGGGGAGTGTTGGTGTCACCTGAGTGGGTAGATAGTGCCACTTAAGAGGATAGATAGTGTCACCTGGGAGGGTAGATAATGTCACCTGAGAAGGTAGGTAGTGTCACCAGGGAGGGGAGGTGGTGTCACCTGAGTAGGTGGTGTCACCTGAGAAGGTAGGTAGTGTCACCTGGGAGGATAATGGTGTCACCTGAGAGGGTAGGTGGTGTCACTTGAGAAGGCAGGTAGTGTCACCTGGGAGGGGAGGTGGTGTCACCTGAGAGAATAGGTGGTGTCACCTGAGAAGGTAGGTAGTGTCACCTGGGAGGAGAGGTAGTGTCACCTGAGAGGGTAGGTGGTGTCACCTGAGAGGGTAGGTGGTGTCACCTGAGAGGGTAGGTGGTGTCACTTGAGAGGGCAGGTGGTGCCACCTGAGAGGGTAGTTGGTGTCACTTGAGAGGGCAGGTGGTGCCACCTGAGAGGGTAGGTGGTGTCACTTGAGAGGGCAGGTGGTGTCACCTGAGAGGGTAGGTGGTGTCACTTGAGAGGGTAGGTGGTGCCACCTGAGAGGGTAGGTGGTGTCACCTGAGAGGGTAGGTGGTGTCACTTGAGAGGGTAGGTGGTGCCACCTGAGAGGGTAGGTGGTGTCACCTGAGAGGGTAGATAGTGTCACCTGAGAGGGTAGATAGTGTCACCTGAGAGGGTAGATAGTGTCACTTGAGAGGGTAGGTGGTGTCACCTGAGAGGGTAGATAGTGTCACCTGAGAGGGTAGATAGTGTCACTTGAGAGGGTAGGTGGTGTCACCTGAGAGGGTAGGTGGTGTTACCTGAGAGGGTAGATGGTGTCACCTGAGAGGGTAGGTGGTGTCACCTGAGAGGGTAGGTGGTGTCACCTGAGAGGGTAGATGGTGTCACCTGAGAGGGTAGGTGGTGTCACCTGAGAGGGTAGGTGGTGTCACCTGAGAGGGTAGGTGGTGTCACTTGAGAGGGTAGGTGGTGTCACCTGAGAGGGTAGATGGTGTCACCTGAGAGGGTAGGTGGTGTCACCTGAGAGGGTAGGTGGTGTCACCTGAGAGGGTAGGTGGTGTCACTTGAGAGGGTAGGTGGTGTCACTTGAGAGGGTAGGTGGTGTCACCTGAGAGGGTAGATGGTGTCACCTGAGAGGGCAGGTGGTGCCACCTGAGAGGGTAGGTGGTGTCACCTGAGAGGGTAGGTGGTGTCACCTGAGAGGGTAGGTGGTGTCACTTGAGAGGGTAGGTGGTGTCACCTGAGAGGGTAGATGGTGTCACCTGAGAGGGTAGGTGGTGTCACCTGAGAGGGTAGGTGGTGTCACTTGAGAGGGTAGGTGGTGCCACCTGAGAGGGTAGTTGGTGTCACCTGAGAGGGTAGATAGTGTCACCTGAGAGGGTAGGTGGTGTCACCTGAGAGGGTAGGTGGTGTCACCTGAGAGGGTAGATAGTGTCACCTGAGAGGGTAGATAGTGTCACCTGAGAGGGTAGGTGGTGTCACCTGAGAGGGTAGATAGTGTCACCTGAGAGGGTAGGTGGTGCCACCTGAGAGGGTAGTTGGTGTCACCTGAGAGGGTAGGTGGTGTCACCTGAGAGGGTAGGTGGTGTCACCTGAGAGGGTAGGTGGTGTCACTTGAGAGGGTAGGTGGTGTCACTTGAGAGGGTAGGTGGTGTCACTTGAGAGGGTAGGTGGTGTCACTTGAGAGGGTAGGTGGTGTCACTTGAGAGGGTAGGTGGTGTCACTTGAGAGGGTAGGTGGTGTCACTTGAGAGGGTAGGTGGTGTCACCTGAGAGGGTAGGTGGTGTCACCTGAGAGGGTAGGTGGTGTCACTTGAGAGGGCAGGTGGTGCCACCTGAGAGAGCAGGTGGTGTCACAAGAGAGGGCAGGTAATGTCACCTGAGAGGGCAGGTGATGTCATGTGAGAGGGCAGGTAATGTCACCTGAGAGGGCAGGTGATGTCATGTGAGAGGGCAGGTGATGTCATGTGAGGGGGCAGGTGATGCCACCTGAGAGGGCAGGTAATGTCACCTGAGAGGGCAGGTGATGCCACCTGAGAGGGCAGGTAATGTCACATGAGAGGGCAGGTGATGCCACCTGAGAGGGCAGGTAATGTCACCTGAGAGGGCAGGTAATGTCACCTGAGAGGGCAGGTGATGTCATGTGAGAGGGCAGGTGATGTCATGTGAGGGGGCAGGTGATGTCATGTGAGAGGGCAGGTGATGTCATGTGAGAGGGCAGGTGATGTCATGTGAGAGGGCAGGTGATGTCATGTGAGAGGGCAGGTGATGTCATGTGAGAGGGCAGGTGATGTCATGTGAGAGGGCAGGTGATGTCATGTGAGAGGGAAGGTGATGTCATGTGAGAGGGCAGGTAATGTCACCTGAGAGTGCAGGTGATGTCACCTGAGAGGGCAGGTGATGTCATGTGAGAGGGCAGGTAATGTCATGTGAGAGGGCAGGTGATGTCATGTGAGAGGGAAGGTGATGTCATGTGAGAGGGCAGGTGATGTCATGTGAGAGGGCAGGTGATGTCATGTGAGAGGGCAGGTAATGTCATGTGAGAGGGCAGGTGATGTCATGTGAGAGGGAAGGTGATGTCATGTGAGAGGGCAGGTAATGTCACCTGAGAGTGCAGGTGATGTCATGTGAGAGGGCAGGTGATGTCATGTGAGAGGGCAGGTGATGTCATGTGAGAGGGCAGGTGATGTCATGTGAGAGGGCAGGTGATGTCATGTGAGAGGGCAGGTGATGTCATGTGAGAGGGCAGGTGATGTCATGTGAGAGGGCAGGTGATGTCATGTGAGAGGGCAGGTGATGTCACCTGACACAGGAGAAGTTCCCGGAGTCGCGTACTAAGGTGATTAAGGTGTAAGTTAGTGAAGCGCGTAATGAGGTGAAGCCACCTGGATCAGGTGAGCGAGGGACCACCTGCCAGGTGATCACATTCCTCCTTTCACCCTCCACGACATCCAAGCATCTTTATTACACCGACGTTTCGCTCTTTCTACATCCTTATCAGTTTACACAGGGCGGAAAGTTTCTCACAGTGATATTTATCAATAAACAATTATGTCAATCATTTTTTTATTACTGTTATTATTATTATTATTATTATTATTATTATTATTATTATTATTATTATTATTATTATTATTATTATTATTATTATTATTATTGTTTTGCGCTAAGTATTTTCTGAGGTTAATATTCAGTTTCCCGGAGTTCTCTGGCATCAGTTTTCCTTATTTTTTCATCTCTTGCTTCAGTTCAGTTGTTGATGCTACCCACTGGTAGTTGTGGTGGTGCTGGTGAGTGGTGGTAGTTGTGGTGGTGCTGGTGAGTGGTGGTAGTTGTGGTGGTGCTGGTGAGTGGTGGTTGTTGTGGTGGTGCTGGTGAGTGGTGGTAGTTGTGGTGGTGCTGGTGAGTGGTGGTTGTTGTGGTGGTGCTGGTGAGTGGTGGTAGTTGTGGTGGTGCTGGTGAGTGGTGGTTGTTGTGGTGGTGCTGGTGAGTGGTGGTAGTTGTGGTGGTGCTGGTGAGTGGTGGTTGTTGTACTGGTGCTGGTGAGTGGTGGTAGTTGTGGTGGTGCTGGTGAGTGGTGGTAGTTGTGGTGGTGCTGGTGAGTGGTGGTTGTTGTAGTGGTGCTGGTGAGTGGTGGTAGTTGTGGTGGTGCTGGTGAGTGGTGGTAGTTGTGGTGGTGCTGGTGAGTGGTGGTTGTTGTGGTGGTGCTGGTGAGTGGTGGTAGTTGTGGTGGTGCTGGTGAGTGGTGGTAGTTGTGGTGGTGCTGGTGAGTGGTGGTTGTTGTGGTGGTGCTGGTGAGTGGTGGTAGTTGTGGTGGTGGTGGTGGTGGTGGTATTTGTGGTGGTGGTGGTGGTGGTGGTATTTGTGGTGGTGATGGTGGTGGTGGTATTTGTGGTGGTGATGGTGGTGGTGGTATTTGTGGTGGTGATGGTGGTGGTGGTATTTGTGGTGGTGATGGTGGTGGTGGTAGTTGTGGTGGTGCTGGTGAGTGGTGGTAGTTGAGGTGGTGCTGGTGAGTGGTGGTAGTTGTGGTGGTGCTGGTGAGTGGTGGTTGTTGTGGTGGTGCTGGTGAGTGGTGGTAGTTGTGGTGGTGCTGGTGAGTGGTGGTAGTTGTGGTGGTGCTGGTGAGTGGTGGTAGTTGTGGTGGTGCTGGTGAGTGGTGGTAGTTGTGGTGGTGCTGGTGAGTGGTGGTAGTTGTGGTGGTGCTGGTGAGTGGTGGTTGTTGTGGTGGTGCTGGTGAGTGGTGGTTGTTGTGGTGGTGCTGGTGAGTGGTGGTAGTTGTGGTGGTGCTGGTGAGTGGTGGTAGTTGTGGTGGTGCTGGTGAGTGGTGGTTGTTGTGGTGGTGCTGGTGAGTGGTGGTAGTTGTGGTGGTGCTGGTGAGTGGTGGTAGTTGTGGTGGTGCTGGTGAGTGGTGGTAGTTGTGGTGGTGCTGGTGAGTGGTGGTAGTTGTGGTGGTGCTGGTGAGTGGTGGTTGTTGTGGTGGTGCTGGTGAGTGGTGGTAGTTGTGGTGGTGCTGGTGAGTGGTGGTAGTTGTGGTGGTGCTGGTGAGTGGTGGTAGTTGTGGTGGTGCTGGTGAGTGGTGGTAGTTGTGGTGGTGCTGGTGAGTGGTGGTTGTTGGGGTGGTGCTGGTGAGTGGTGGTAGTTGTGGTGGTGCTGGTGAGTGGTGGTAGTTGTGGTGGTGCTGGTGAGTGGTGGTAGTTGTGGTGGTGCTGGTGAGTGGTGGTAGTTGTGGTGGTGCTGGTGAGTGGTGGTTGTTGGGGTGGTGGTAGTTATGGTGGCACTGGTGAGTGGTGGTAGTTGTGGTGATGCTGGTGAGTGGTGATAGTTGGGGTGGTGGTAGTTGGGGTGGTGCTGGTGAGTGGTGGTAGTTGTGGTGGTGCTGGTGAGTGGTGGTAGTTGTGGTGGTGCTGGTGAGTGGTGGTTGTTGGGGTGGTGGTAGTTATGGTGGTACTGGTGAGTGGTGGTAGTTGTGGTGATGCTGGTGAGTGGTGGTAGTTGGGGTGGTGGTAGTTGTGGTGGTGCTGGTGAGTGGTGGTAGTTGGGGCGGTGCTGGTGAGTGGTGGTAGTTGAGGTGGTGCTTGTGAGTGGTGGTAGTTGGGGTGGTGGTAGTTGTGGTGGTGCTGATGAGTGGTTGTAGTTAGGGTGGTGGTAGTTATGGTGGTGCTGGTGAGTGGTGGTAGTTGTGGTGGTGCTGGTGAGTGGTGGTAGTTGTGGTGGTGCTGGTGAGTGGTGGTTGTTGTGGTGGTGCTGGTGAGTGGTGGTAGTTGTGGTGGTGCTGGTGAGTGGTGGTAGTTGTGGTGGTGTTGGTGAGTGGCGGTAGTTGGGGTGGTGCTGGTGAGTGGTGGTAGTTGGGGTGGTGGTAGTTGTGCTGGTGAGGGTAGTAGTTGGGGTGGTGGTACTTTTGTTGGTGCTGGTGAGTGGTGGTAGTCGGGGTGGTGGTAGTTATGGTGGTGCTGGTGAGTGGTGGTAGTTGTGGTGGTGCTGGTGAGTGGTGGTAGTTGTGGTGGTGGTGGTGAGTGGTGGTAGCTGTGGTGGTGCTAGTGAGGGGTAGTAGTTGTGGTGGTGCTAGTGAGGGTTAGTAGTTGTGGTGGTGCTAGTGAGGGTTAGTAGTTGTGGTGGAGCTAGTGAGGGGTGGTAGTTGTGGTGGTGCTGGTGAGTGATGGTAGTTGTGGTGGTGCTAGTGAGTGGTAGTAGTTGTGGTGGTGCTAATGAGGGGTGGTAGGTGTGGTGGTGCTAGTGAGGGTTAGTAGTTGTGGTGGTGCTGGTGAGTGGTGGTAGTTGGGGTGGTGGTAGTTGTGGTGGTGCTGGTGAGTGGTGGTAGTTGGGGTGGTGGTAGTTGTGGTGGTGCTGGTGAGTGGTGGTAGTTGGGGTGGTGATAGTTGTGGTGGTGCTGGTGAGTGGTGGTAGTTGGGGTGGTGGTAGTTGTCGTAGTGCCGGTGAGAGGTGGTAGTTGTGGTGGTGCTAGAGAGGGATAGTAGTTGTGGTAGTGCTAGTGAGGGGTGGTAGTTGTGGTTTTGCTGGTGAGTGGTGGTAGTTGGGGTGGTGGTAGTTGTGGTAGTCCTAGTGAGGGGTAGTAGTTGTGGTGGTGCTAGTGAGGGGTTGCAGTTGTGGTTTTGTTGGTGAGTTTTGGTAGTTGGGGTGGTGGTAGTTGTGGTGGTGCTAGTGATTGCTTGTGGTTGTGGTGGTGTTAGTGAGGGGTGGTAGTTGTGGTTGTGCTGGTGAGTGGTGGTAGTTGGGGTGGTGGTAGTTGTGGTGGTGCAAGTGAGGGATAGTAGTTGTGGTGGTGCTAGTGAGGAGTGGTAGTTGTGGTTGTGCTGGTGAGGGGTGGTAGCTGTGGTGGTGCTAGTGAAGGGTTGTAGTTGTGGTGGTGCGAGTGAGTGGTGGTAGTTGTGGTGGTGCCAGTGAGGGGTGGTAGCTGTGATTGTGCTAGTGAGGGGTGGTAACTGGGGTGGTGCTAGTAAGTGGTTGAAGTTGTGCTAGTGAGGGGTGGTAGCTGTGGTGGTGGTAGTGAGGGGTGGTAGTTGTGGTGGTGCTACTGAGGGGTGGTAGTTTTGGTTGTGCTGGTGAGTGGTGGTAGTTGTGGTGTCCCTAGTGAGTGGTGGTAGTGGTGGTGCTAGTGAGTGGTGGTAGTTGTGGTAGTGCTAGTGAGGGGTGGTAGTTGTGGTGGCGTTAGTGAGTGGTGGTAGTTGTGGTGGTGCTAGTGTGGTGTGATAGTTGTGGTGGTGCTAGTAAGTGGTTGTAGTTGTGGTGGTGCTAGTGAGTGGTGGTTGCTGTGGTGGTGGTAGTGAGTGGTGGTAGTTGTGGTGGTGCTAGTGAGGGGTTGTAATAGTGGTGGTGATTGTGAATGATGGTAGTTGTGGTGGTGGTAGTGAGTGGTGGTAGTTGTGTTAGTGCTAGTTTGGTTGTAATTGTGGTGGTGCTAGTGATTGATGGTAGTTGTTTTGATGCTAGTAAGGAGTTGTAGTTGTGGTGGTGGTTGTGAATGAAGGTAGTTGTGGTGGTGCTAATGAGTGGTGGTAGTTTAAATTAACAATATTGACCCAAAAATCAACCACATATAAACAAATGCCCCACTTAAACAATACCATCATTGTGTACATAACAGAGCACGTGTAGTTGCAAACTAAAGAAGAATCTTATTAAAGACTTACTTCTTAGTCTGCGGGAGGAAGAAGAAAGAGGCAGACATCTTAAGATTGGCCAGTCCCTTGGGAGCGGCAGGGATCAAAGGCTTGCGGTTCTATAAAGAGGGAGGAGATTGTGTTTCAGGGCTCCGGGATTTGAACTCGTTAAGGGAAGTAAAAGATTGCTTGTATCTCGTACGGTTTTCAACGCCCTATGTCGATAAAGTATTCCGGAGGAGCGAGAGGGCGTGTGGGTGTGGGAAAGATCGTGGGTTCGATTTCACGAGGCGAGACGTTCTGGGTTCGATTTCACGAGGCGAGACGTTCTGGGTTCGATTTCACGAGGCGAGACGTTCTGGGTTCGATTTCACGAGGCGAGACGTTCTGGGTTCGATTTCACGAGGCGAGACGTTCTACCTGCCATGCATCTGCCACCTTGCTTCCTTGTTTATCCTGTCATATACATTATCTAAATTTTTTAATACAACGAAAAGTTTATTATCTTTAAGTATTGTTTACTAATGTTTATATGTAGAGTCTTGGTCTACACATCACCTTATCTTCCTAAAACTTTCTCTTTTCTCTCCAACTTTACTTCTAAACGCTTTCGTGATTTCTCATCAATATCACCTGTTTACTGTGATCGTATCGCATTTATATATATATATATATATATATATATATATATATATATATATATATATATATATATATATATATATATATTTATATATATTATCACACTGGCTGATTCCCACCAAGGCAGGGTGGCCCGAAAAAGAAAAACTTTCACCATCATTCACTCCATCACTGTCTTGCCAGAAGGGTGCTTTACACTACAGTTTTTAAACTGCAACATTAACACCCCTCCTTCAGAGTGCAGGCACTGTACTTCCCATCTCCAGGACTCAAGTCCGGCCTGCCGGTTTCCCTGAACCCCTTCATAAATGTTACTTTGCTCACACTCCAACAGCACGTCAAGTATTAAAAACCATTTGTCTCCATTCACACGCTCACGCTCACGCATTCCTGCTGGAAGTCCAAGCCCCTCGCACACTAAACCTCCTTTACCCCCTCCCTCCAACCTTTCCTAGGCCGACCCCTACCCCGCCTTCCTTCCACTACAGATTGATACACTCTTGAAGTTATTCTGTTTCGCTCCATTCTCTCCACATGTCCGAACCACCTCAACAACCCTTCCTCAGCCCTCTGGACAACAGTTTTGGTAATCCCGCACCTCCTCCTAACTTCCAAACTACGAATTCTCTGCATATTCACACCACAAATTACTCTCAGACATGACATCTCCACTGCCTCCAGCCTTCTCCTCGCTGCAACATTCATCACCCATGCTTCACACCCATATAAGAGCGTTGGTAAAACTATACTCTCATACATTCCCCTCTTTGCCTCCAAGGACAAAGTTCTTTGTCTCCACAGACTCCTAAGTGCACCACTCACCCTTTTCCCCTCATCAATTCTATGATTCACTTCATCTTTCATAGACCCATCCGCTGACACGTCCACTCGCAAATATCTGAATACATTCACCTCCTCCATACTCTCTCCCTCCAATCTGATATCCAATCTTTCATCACCTAATCTTTTTGTTATCCTCATAACCTTACTCTTTCCTGTATTCACTTTCAATTTTCTTCTTTTGCACACCCTACCAAATTCATCCACCAATCTCTGCAACTTCTCTTCAGAATCTCCCAAGAGCACAGTGTCATCAGCAAAGAGCAACTGTGACAACTCCCACTTTATGTGTGATTCTTTATCTTTTAACTCCACGCCTCTTGCCAAGACCCTCGCATTTACTTCTCTTACAACCCCATCTATAAATATATTAAACAACCACAGTGACATCACACATCCTTGTCTAAGGCCTACTTTTACTGGGAAATAATTTCCCTCTTTCCTACATACTCTAACTTGAGCCTCACTATCCTCGTAAAAACTCTTCACTGCTTTCAGTAACCTACCTCCTACACCATACACCTGCAACATCTGCCACATTGCCCCCCTATCCACCCTGTCATACGCTTTTTCCAAATCCATAAATGCTAAAGAGGTCTTTGTGGCATTTATGGATTTGGAAAAGGCGTATGACAGTGTGGATAGGGGGGCAATGTGGCAGATGTTGCAGGTGTATGGTGTAGGAGGTAGGTTACTGAAAGCAGTGAAGAGTTTTTACGAGGATAGTGAGGCTCAAGTTAGAGTATGTAGGAAAGAGGGAAATTATTTCCCAGTAAAAGTAGGCCTTAGACAAGGATGTGTGATGTCACCGTGGTTGTTTAATATATTTATAGGTGGGGTTGTAAGAGAAGTAAATGCGAGGGTCTTGACAAGAGGCGTGGAGTTAAAAGATAAAGAATCACACACAAAGTGGGAGTTGTCACAGTTGCTCTTTGCTGATGACACTGTGCTCTTGGGAGATTCTGAAGAGAAGTTGCAGAGATTGGTGGATGAATTTGTGAGTGTTTTAGTGAGTGTGAGTTTGTTGCAGTCCTTGGTGGGCGAAACGTTTTGTCTGTAAATGTCATAAACCATGATAGTGTGTTACTAACATACTTGTTGCAGTGATATAGCAGTGATGTAGGTAACACTGTGTGTTGGTCACTAACAGTGTTGTTAAGAGTGACCATTTCTGCATACCCTTCTGCCACTCCATCTCTCTCTCCCCTGCCACTCCATCTCATCTCTACCCTGCCACCCCATCTCTCTCTCTCTCTCCCCTGCCACTTTATCTGTCTCTCCCCTGCCACTCCATCTCTACCCTGCCACCCCATCTCTCTCTCTCCCCTGCCACCTATCTCTCTCTCCTGCCACCCAATCTCCTTCCATCCCATCTCTCTCCCCTTCTTCCACCTCATCTCTCTCTCTCCCTCTCTCCTTTCTAATTTCCTATTTTCTCTATTCCCTCCAATCTCTCTGTCCTTTTTCCCCTGTCTCACTTCCCATTTACCTTATTTCCACACCATCTTCATCCTCCCCTCTTCCCCATTTCCCTTTCCTCCCTCTGTCCATCTTCTCTACTCTCCATTTCCCAAATTCCCCTCCTGGTCTACCCTCCCTCCCCCTCCTGGTCTACCCTCCCTCCCCCTCCTGGTCTACCCTCCCTCCCCCTCCTGGTCTAGCCTCCCTCCCTCTCCTGGTCTACCCTCCCTCCCCCTCCTGGTCTAGCCTCCCTCCCCCTCATGGTCTACCCTCCCTCCCCTCCTGGTCTACCCTCCCTCCCCCTCCTGGTCTACCCTCCCTCCCCTCCTGGTCTACTCTCCCTCCCCCTCCTTGTCTACCCTCCCTCCCCTCCTGGTCTACCCTCCCTCCCCCTCCTGGTCTCCCCTCCCCTCCTGGTCTACCCTCCCTCCCCCTCCTGGTCTACCCTCCCTCCCCCTCCTGGTCTACCCTCCCTCCCCCTCCTGGTCTACCCTCTCTCCCCCTCCTGGTCAACCCTTTCCCCTTCCTTGTCTACCATTCTCCCTCCCTCCTTCCCACTCCTTACCTCATTCCAAATTATCTACTCTCCCCTTTCTTAGTCACCGATCTCCTCATGTACCTACACTCCCCTCCCATCCTCTCCCCCAACCCCCTTCCCTTATACCGTCTCCTACCTACTTCCTCCCCTCTCTCATTATCTGTCTCCCCTTCCTACCTCCCTCCCTGCCTCCCTCCCTACCTCCTTCCTTCCCTCCCTCCCTCCCTCTCCCTCCTTCCCTCCCTCCCTCCCTCTCCCTCCTTCCCTCCCTCCCTCCCTCCCTCCCTCTCCTTCCTTCCCTCCTCCCTCTCTCCCTCTCTCTCTCTCCCAGGAACACACATCTAAGACTAGAATATTTAGCTAAGAAAATTTACATGGGTAGAGTATCAAATTAAGACGCGATGGAAACACTGATAGTCCCCGCGGCCCGGTCTTAGACCAGTCTCTACAATGCGGAAAGGAAATGTTACCGGACAAAATAACTGTTTAGAAACAAGGCAGATAATAAAGATAAGTATAGAGTGAAAGTGCGAGAGTGTGCGCAACAACACTCACAGATTACTTGGATTTATAGCAACCCAAAAATTATATTATAGCTCTGTATATCACTAGTAAGACCTCACTAGTATTATGTAAGTAGAAGTACTCACCTAGTTGTACTCACCTAGTTGTACTCACCTAGTACTCACCTAGTTGTACTCACCTAGTACTCACCTAGTTGTACTCACCTAGTACTCACCTAGTTGTACTCACCTAGTACTCACCTAGTTGTACTCACCTAGTTGTGGTTGCAGGGGCCGAATCATAGCTCCTGGCCCCGCCTCTTCACTAGTCGCTACTGAGTCACTCTCCCTGAACCGTGAGCTTTATCATACCTCTGCTTAAAGCTATGTATGGATCCTGCCTCCACTACATCGCTTCCCAAACTATTCCACTTACTGACTACTCTGTGGCTGAAGAAATACTTCCTAACATCCCTGTGATTCATCTGTGTCTTCAGCTTCCAACTGTGTCCCCTTGTTACTGTGTCCAATCTCTGGAACATCCTGTCTTTGTCCACCTTGTCAATTCCTCTCAGTATTTTGTATGTCGTTATCATGTCCCCCCTATCTCTCCTGTCCTCCAGTGTCGTCAGGTTGATTTCCCTTAACCTCTCCTCGTAGGACATACCTCTTAGCTCTGGGACTAGTCTTGTTGCAAACCTTTGCACTTTCTCTAGTTTCTTTACGTGCTTGGCTAGGTGTGGGTTCCAAATTGGTGCCGCATACTCCAATATGGGCCTAACGTACACGGTGTACAGGGTCCTGAACGATTCCTTATTAAGATGTCGGAATGCTGTTCTGAGGTTTGCTAGGCGCCCATATGCTGCAGCAGTTATTTGGTTGATGTGCGCTTCAGGAGATGTGCCTGGTGTTATACTCACCCCAAGATCTTTTTCCTTGAGTGAGGTTTGTAGTCTCTGGCCCCCTAGACTGTACTCCGTCTGCGGTCTTCTTTGCCCTTCCCCAATCTTCATGACTTTGCACTTGGTGGGATTGAACTCCAGGAGCCAATTGCTGGACCAGGTCTGCAGCCTGTCCAGATCCCTTTGTAGTTCTGCCTGGTCTTCGATCGAGTGAATTCTTCTCATCAACTTCACGTCATCTGCAGACAGGGACACCTCAGAGTCTATTCCTTCCGTCATGTCGTTCACAAATACCAGAAACAGCACTGGTCCTAGGACTGACCCCTGTGGGACCCCGCTGGTCACAGGTGCCCACTCTGACATCTCGCCACGTACCATGACTCGCTGCTGTATTCCTGTCAAGTATTCCCTGATCCATTGTAGTGCCTTCCCTGTTACCCATGCTTGTTCCTCCAGTTTTTGCACTAATCTCTTGTGTGGAACTGTGTCAAACGCCTTCTTGCAGTCCAAGAAAATGCAATCCACCCACCCCTCTCTCTCTTGTGTTACTGCTGTCACCATGTCATAGAACTCCAGTAGGTTTGTGACACAGGATTTCCCGTCCCTGAAACCATGTTGGCTGCTGTTGATGAGATCATTCCTTTCTAGGTATTCCACCACTCTTCTCCTGATAATCTTCTCCATGATTTTGCATACTATACATGTCAGTGACACTGGTCTGTAGTTTAATGCTTCATGTCTGTCTCCTTTTTTAAAGATTGAGACTACATTTGCTGTCTTCCATGCCTCAGGCAATCTCCCTGTTTCGATAGATGTATTGAATATTGTTGTTAGGGGTACACATAGCGCCTCTGCTCCCTCTCTCAATACCCATGGGGAGATGTTAACTGGCCCCATTGCCTTTGAGGTATCTAGCTCACTCAGAAGCCTCTTCACTTCTTCTTCGGTTTTGTGCACTGTGTCCAGCACATGGTGGTGTGCCCCACCTCTCCGTCTTTCTGGAGCCCCTTCTGTCTCCTCTGTGAACACTTCTTTGAATCTCTTGTTGAGTTCCTCACATACTTCACGGTCATTTCTTGTTGTCTCTCCCCTTCCTTCCTTCCTTAGCCTGATTACCTGGTCCTTGACTGTTGTTTTCCTCCTGATGTGGCTGTACAACAGTTTCGGGTCAGATTTAGCTTTCGCTGCTATGTCATTTTCATATTGTCTTTTGGCCTCCCTTCTTATCTGTGCATATTCGTTTCTGGCTCTACGACTGCTCTCCTTATTCTCCTGGGTCCTTTGCCTTCTATATTTCTTCCATTCCCTAGCACACTTGGTTTTTGCCTCCCTGCACCTTTGGGTAAACCATGGGCTCATCCTAGCTTTTTCATTATTCCTGTTACCCTTGGGTACAAACCTCTCCTCAGCCTCCTTGCATTTTGTTGCTACATATTCCATCATCTCATTAACTGGCTTCCCTGCCAGTTCTCTGTCTCACTGAACCCCGTTCAGGAAGTTCCTCATTCCGGTGTAGTCCCCTTTCTTGTAGTTTGGCTTCATTCGTCCTGGCCTTCCTGCTTCTCCCTCCACTTGTAGCTCTACTGTGTATTCGAAGCTTAAAACCACATGGTCACTGGCCCCAAGGGGTCTTTCATATGTGATGTCCTCGATATCTGCACTACTCAAGGTGAATACTAAGTCCAGCCTTGCTGGTCTGTGTGTGTGTGTGTGTGTGCGTCTGTGTGTGTGTGTGTGTGTTTGTGTGTGTGTGTGTGTGTGTGTGTGTGTGTGTGTGTGTGTGTGTGTCTGTATGTGTGTGTGTGTGTGTGTGTGTGTGTGTGTGTGTGTGTCTGTGTGTGTGTGTGTGTGTGTGTGTGTGTGTGTGTGTGTGTGTGTGTGTGTGTGTGTGTGTGTGTGTGTGTGTGTGTGTGTGTGTGTCTGTGTGTGTGTGTGTGTGTGTGTGTGTACTCACCTATTTGTACTCACCTATTTGTGGTTGCAGGGGTCGAGTCCTAGCTCCTGGCCCCGCCTCTTCACCGGTTGCTACTAGGCCCTCTCTCTCCCCGCTCCATGAGCTTTATCAAACCTCGTCTTAAAACTGTGTATGGTTCCTGCCTCCACTACGTGTGTGTGTGTGTGTGTCTTGGTGTCTGTGTGTGTGTGTGTGTGTTTGTGGGTGAGATTTACCAGCTTGAGAAGATGTGCGATTATCCTGAAGTAGACAAATCTGTCCGGGTTAATCAGCACAAAGAATGGTGAAGGCTCGATCCTCTGTCGTCTAATATAGTACAGCAATTGAAGAGGAATCGCAGGGTTGTACCAGGAAGTGTAGCAGCACTTGATGTAGTGGAGGCAGGAATGATACATAGCTTTAAGACAAGGTATGACATACCTCAGGGAGCAGAGAGAGGACCTAGTAGCGATCAGCGAAGAGGCGGGGCCAGGAGCTGAGTATCGACCCCTGCAACCACAATTAGGTGAGTACAATTAGGTGAGTACACACACACACACACACACACACACACACACACACACACACACACACACACACACACACACACACACACACACACACACACACACATGCGGCAGGAGCTGTGGCTCGACCCCTGCAACCACAGTTAGGTGAGTACATACACACGCACACGTACACACATAACAGAAGTAACGGCAGAAGTGCTTAGAGTAACAGTAGTGTTACGAAATAGTTATATCCGCAATAGTAGCAGCGGTTATATTAACAGTAACAACAGGAGTAATAACAGTAGTCATTATAGGTAAAACAGCAGTGGATGTAGTTACAACAGTGGATGTAGTTACAACAGTGGATGTAGTTACAACAGTGGATGTAGTTACAACAGTGGATGTAGTTACAACAGTGGATGTAGTTACAGCAGTGGATGTAGTTACAACAGTGGATGTAGTTACAACAGTGGATGTAATTATAACAGTGGATGTAGTTACAACAGTGGATGTAGTTACAACAGTGGATGTAGTTACAACAGTGGATGTAATTATAACAGTGGATGTAGTTACAACAGTGGATGTAGTTACAACAGTGGATGTAGTTACAACAGTGGATGTAATTATAACAGTGGATGTAGTTACAACAGTGGATGTAGTTACAACAGTGGATGTAGTTACAACAGTGGATGTAGTTACAACAGTGGATGTAGTTACAACAGTGGATGTAGTTACAACAGTGGATGTAGTTATAACAGTGGATGTAGTTACAACAGTGGGTGTAGTTACAACAGTGGATGTAATTACAACAGTGGATGTAGTTATAGCAGTGGATGTAGTTACAGCAGTGGATGTAGTTACATCAGTGGATGTAGTTACAGCAGTGGATGTAGTTACAACAGTGGATGTAGTTACAACAGTGGATGTAGTTATAGCAGTGGATGTAGTTACAACAGTGGATGTAGTTACAACAGTGGATGTAGTTATAGCAGTGGATGTAGTTACAACAGTGGATGTAGTTACAACAGTGGATGTAGTTACAGCAGTGGATGTAGTTACAACAGTGGATGTAGTTACAACAGTGGATGTAGTTATAGCAGTGGATGTAGTTACAACAGTGGATGTAGTTACAACAGTGGATGTAGTTACAAAAGTGGATGTAGTTACAGCAGTGGATGTAGTTACAGCAGTGGATGTAGTTACAGCAGTGGATGTAGTTACAGCAGTGGATGTAGTTACAACAGTGGATGTAGTTACATCAGTGGATGTAGTTACAGCAGTGGATGTAGTTACAACAGTGGATGTAGTTACAACAGTGGATGTAGTTACAACAGTGGATGTAGTTACAACAGTGGATGTAGTTACAACAGTGGATGTAGTTACAGCAGTGGATGTAGTTACAACAGTTGATGTAGTTACAACAGTGGATGTAATTATAACAGTGGATGTAGTTACAACAGTGGATGTAGTTACAACAGTGGATGTAGTTACAACAGTGGATGTAATTATAACAGTGGATGTAGTTACAACAGTGGATGTAGTTACAACAGTGGATGTAGTTACAACAGTGGATGTAATTATAACAGTGGATGTAGTTACAACAGTTTATGTAGTTACAACAGTGGATGTAGTTACAACAGTGGATGTAGTTACAACAGTGGATGTAGTTACAACAGTGGATGTAGTTACAACAGTGGATGTAGTTATAACAGTGGATGTAGTTACAACAGTGGATGTAGTTACAACAGTGGATGTAATTACAACAGTGGATGTAGTTATAGCAGTGGATGTAGTTACAGCAGTGGATGTAGTTACATCAGTGGATGTAGTTACAGCAGTGGATGTAGTTACAACAGTGGATGTAGTTACAACAGTGGATGTAGTTATAGCAGTGGATGTAGTTACAACAGTGGATGTAGTTACAACAGTGGATGTAGTTATAGCAGTGGATGTAGTTACAACAGTGGATGTAGTTACAACAGTGGATGTAGTTACAGCAGTGGATGTAGTTACAACAGTGGATGTAGTTACAACAGTGGATGTAGTTATAGCAGTGGATGTAGTTACAACAGTGGATGTAGTTACAACAGTGGATGTAGTTACAAAAGTGGATGTAGTTACAGCAGTGGATGTAGTTACAGCAGTGGATGTAGTTACAGCAGTGGATGTAGTTACAGCAGTAGTAGATGTAGTTACAACATTGGATGTAGTTACATCAGTGGATGTAGTTACAGCAGTGGATGTAGTTACAACAGTGGATGTAGTTACAACAGTGGATGTAGTTACAACAGTGGATGTAGTTATAACAGTGGATGTAGTTACAACAGTGGATGTAGTTACAACAGTGGATGTAGTTACAGCAGTGGATGTAGTTACAGCAGTGGATGTAGTTACAGCAGTGGATGTAGTTACAACAGTGAATATAGTTACAGCAGTGGATGTAGTTACAACAGTGGATGTAGTTACAACAGTGGATGTAGTTACAACAGTGGATGTAGTTACAACAGTGGATGTAGTTACAGCAGTGGATGTAGTTACAGCAGTGGATGTAGTTACAGCAGTGGATGTAGTTACAACAGGGGATGTAGTTACAACAGTGGATGTAGTTACAACAGTGGATGTAGTTACAGCAGTGGATGTAGTTGCAGCAGTGGATTTAGTTACAACAGTGGATGTAGTTACAACAGTAGATGTAGTTACGACAGTGGATGTAGTTACAACAGTGGATGTAGTTACAATAGTGGATGTAGTTACAATAGTGGATGTAGTTACAGCAGTGGATGTAGTTACAACAGTGGATGTAGTTACAACAGTGAATGTAGTTACAACAGTGGATGTAGTTACAACAGTGGATGTAGTTACAGCAGTGGATGTAGTTACAACAGTGGATGTAGTTACAGCAGTGGATGTAGTTACAACAGTGGATGTAGTTACAACAATGGATGTAGTTACAGTAGTGGACTTAGTTACAGCAGTGGATGTAGTTACAGCAGTGGACTTAGTTACAGCAGTGGATGTAGTTACGGCAGTGGACTTAGTTACAGCAGTGGATGTAGTTACAGCAGTGGACTTAGTTACAGCAGTGGACTTAGTTACAGCAGTGGATGTAGTTACAGCAGTGGACTTAGTTACAGCAGTGGACTTAGTTACAGCAGTGGACTTAGTTACAGCAGTGGATGTAGTTACAGCAGTGGACTTAGTTACAGCACTGGTAGTAGTAAGTGAGGTCGTCATGGTAACAGTGGTTTAAAAAAAACAGTGGCAGCAGCAGTAACAACAACAACAGCAACAACAATAACAACAGTAGCAGGAACAACAACACAACAACAAAAAACAGGAACAGAACAAAAAAGAACGACAATAACAAAAAAGCAGCAACGACAGCAACAACAGAACAGCAGCAACAACACCAGAGCAACAGCGACAGAAGCAGCAGAAAAAACAACTACAACAACAACAGCAACAACATCAGAGCAACAACAACAACTGAACAACAACAACAAAAGAACTACAACAACAATAACAGAACAACAGCAGCAGCAACAATATCAACAGAACAACAGTAGCAGCAACAACAACACAACAAAAAAACAGCAACAGAACAAAAGCAGCATCAACACCAACAACAAAAGCAGCAACGACAACAACCACAGAACAGCAGCAACAGCACCAGAACAACAGCGACAGAAGCAGCAGCAAAAGCGACAAGATCAGAGCAACAACAGCAACAACAACGACAACAGAACAACAACAGAACTGCAACAACAATAACAACAATAATAACAGCAGCAACAGCAACACCAGAGCAACAACAACATCAGCAGGAACAACAAAAGCAACAACAGCATAAGTGGAAGGCTATGTGAGCAGGTCGATGGTGGAGTGTTCATAGCGTCTTGGTAGTTCCCCTCAGTACTGCTGCTGTTGTTGCTGCTACTGTTGCTGCTGTTGTTGCTGCTGCTACTGTTGCTGCTGTTGTTGCTGCTGCTACTGTTGCTGCTGTTGTTGCTGCTGCTACTGTTGCTGCTGTTGTTGCTGCTGCTACTGTTGCTGCTGTTGTTGCTGCTGCTACTGTTGCTGCTGTTGTTGCTGCTGTTACTGTTGCTGCTGTTGTTGCTGCTGTTGTTGCTGCTGTTGTTGCTGCTACTGTTGCTGCTGTTGTTGCTGCTGCTACTGTTGCTGCTGTTGTTGCTGCTGCTACTGTTGCTGCTGTTGTTGCTGCTGCTACTGTTGCTGCTGTTGTTGCTGCTACTGTTGCTGCTGTTGTTGCTACTGTTGCTGCTGTTGTTGTTGCTGCTGTTGTTGTTGCTACTGTTGCTGCTGTTGTTGTTGCTGCTGTTGTTGTTGCTACTGTTGCTGCTGTTGTTGTTGTTGCTACTGTTGTTGCTGTTGTTGCTGCTGTTATTGTTACTGTTGCTGCTGCTGTTGTTGCTGCTACTGTTGCTGCTGTTGTTGTTGCTGCTGTTGTTGCTGCTGCTACTGTTGCTGCTGTTATTGTTACTGTTGCTGCTGCTGTTACTGCTGCTGTTGTTGCTGCTGTTGTTGCTGTTGTTGCTGCTGCTACTGTTGCTGCTGTTGTTGCTGCTGCTACTGTTGCTGCTGTTGTTGCTGCTGTTATTGTTACTGTTGCTGCTGCTGTTACTGCTGCTTCTGTTGTTGCTGCTGCTACTGTTGCTGCTGTTGTTGCTGCTGCTACTGTTGCTGCTGTTGTTGCTGCTGTTGTTGCTGCTGTTGTTGTTGTTGTTGTTGCTGCTGCTGTTGTTGCTGCTGTTGTTGCTGCTGTTGTTGTTGTTGTTGTTGCTGCTACTCTTGATTCTGTTGCTGATGTTGTTGCTGCTGCTACTGTTGCTGCTGTTGTTGCTGCTGTTGTTGCTGCTGTTGTTGTTGTTGCTGCTGCTGTTGTTGCTGCTGCTACTGTTGCTGCTGTTGTTGTTGCTGTTGTTGCTGCTGTTACTGTTGCTGCTGTTGTTGCTGCTGTTGTTACTGTTGCTGCTGCTGTTGTTGCTGCATTTGTTGCTGCTGCTGCTGCTGTTACTGTTGCTGCTGTTGTTGCTACTGTTGTTGCTGCTACTCTTGATGCTGTTGCTGCTGTTACTGTTGCTGCTGTTGTTGCTACTATTGTTGCTGCTACTCTTGATTCTGTTGCTGATGCTGTTGTTGTTTCTGCTGCTGCTGCTGTTCTTGCTGCTGCTGCTGCTGTTGCTGCTGCTGTTGTTGCTACTGTTCTTGCTGTTGCTGCAGCAAAAGTAACACCTGGTAGGGGTTTCACATTATTTTTATATTGGTATATAATCTTCCACTGAACAACAGAAGAACAAAATAACAGAATATTAAGAACAACAGTCATAATAAATAGAACAGAACCAAAAATCATCTGAACATATTTTTTTTTGGACAGAACCCAAACGTTGTTTTGCCAGAACCTAATATTTTTACCCACTTAAAACCAAAATTTTCCTTTCTTGGGGCCAGGAACCCAAAATTGTTTGTTGTCCCCCCCCCCAAAAAAAAAAAAACTTAACAATTAGATATTTTTTCCCCAGAGCCAAAATTTTTTCCCAAGAACCATTTTTTCCCCCTAAGAACCCAAATATTGTATTTCTGCCCCCCCCCTATCCCCCATCCCTCCCTCTCCATCCCACTACCAGTCGGGGATCTGTTTTGAGTTATAGGGAATAATGGCTCAGTTATACAATATATGGAGAATTATTGGGAAGTATTGGCTCCTTTATACGATAGATGGAGAATTATAGCCATATTGAGGGAATTATAGAGGCTGGAGCGCATGCCACGACTGTGACTGTCTTGTTTGACTTCTACTGTCTTCCCTCCCATGTTGTTTGACTTCTACTGTCCTCCCTCCCATGTTGTTTGACTTCTGCTGTCCTCCCTCCCATGTTGTTTGACTTCTACTGTCTTCCCTCCCATGTTGTTTGACTTCTGCTGTCCTCCCTCCCATGTTGTTTGACTTCTGCTGTCCTCCCTCCCATGTTGTTTGACTTCTGCTGTCCTCCCTCCCATGTTGTTTGACTTCTGCTGTCCTCCCTCCCATGTTGTTTGACTTCTGCTGTCCTCCCTCCCGTATTGTATGACTTCTACTGTCCTCCCTCCCATGTTGTTTGACTTCTACTGTCCTCCCTCCCATGTTGTTTGACTTCTGCTGTCCTCCCTCCCGTATTGTATGACTTCTACTGTCCTCCCTCCCATGTTGTTTGACTTCTGCTGTCCTCCCTCCCGTATTGTATGACTTCTGCTGTCCTCCCTCCCATGTTGTTTGACTTCTACTGTCCTCCCTCCCATGTTGTTTGACTTCTGCTGTCCTCCCTCCCGTATTGTATGACTTCTACTGTCCTCCCTCCCATGTTGTTTGACTTCTACTGTCCTCCCTCCCGTATTGTATGACTTCTACTGTCCTCCCTCCCATGTTGTTTGACTTCTACTGTCCTCCCTCCCGTATTGTATGACTTCTACTGTCCTCCCTCCCATGTTGTTTGACTTCTACTTCCTCCCCGTCTGGCAACGAGGCCGCTTAGACAAACTGGTAACGTTTAAATTTGAACGCTTACGGCTTTGGTTGCAAACTGTGTTGGAGGTATTTCTCATGTAAGGAATAAAGGGGAGAGAGAGAGAGGAGTGGATGGAGGAGAAGAGAAGATAAAAAGAGGAAAAAGGAAACAGAAAAGCGGTGAAAGAAAGTTTTGTGAAAAGGGAGAGAAGACGCAGAGAGGAAATTGGAACAGTAAGAGAGATACAAACTAGAAGAGCGGCCGTCAAGCCAAGGAAATCACGCGCGCGCGCACACACACACACACACACACACACACACACGCACACACACACACACGCACACACACATTCACACCTAACTATCGTAACTCAAGAAGTAGATTTTCACGATGCTAGTTATGCCTTATAAGACCGTGTATTTGTTCATTCCTGCAGAGGAGCCTTTCCCTGGGCGAAACGTTGCATTAATAGTATAAAAAGTTCCACTGTCCCAAATCTGCACACAGAAATCACTCCCTACGAAAGTAAAAGACTGGGCAGGCGATGCAAAATGCCGCCAATAAAAAGTAGGGGCGCCATTGGTACACTAAGAGAAAACACCATAAGTGTCCGGGGTCCAGGACTGTTCAACAGCCTCCCATCAAGCATTAGGGGAATTGCCAATAAACCCCTGGCTGCCTTCAAGAGAGAGCTGGACAGATACCTAAAGTCAGTGCCGGATCAGCCGGGCTGTGGCTCATACGTCGGACTGCGTGCGGCCAGCAGTAACAGCCTAGTTGATCAGGCCCTGATCCATCGGGAGGCCTGGTCATGGACCGGGCCGCGGGGGCGTTGATCCCCGGAATAACCTCCAGGTAACCTTGACTGGAATAATTCAGAGAGCAACCCGCACTTAGGAATCTTAGTGGGTGGTGTCAGTGCCAGTGCCTGATTCCTCCTTTTTCTTCTTCTCCCTCTTCCCCTTTCCTCTTTCCTTTTCTCCTCTGGGTTGTCTTTCTTTCTTCTGTCTCGTGTTTCTGTTCCTTCATTATTTATTTCATCACTTCCCCTTCCCCCCTCCTCTGTGCACTTGCTCTCCCTCTGTGGGCACCTAGCTCCCTTGTGGGCACCTAGCTCCCTTGTGGGCACCTAGCTCCCTTGTGGGCACCTAGCTCCCTTGTGGGCACCTAGCTCCCTTGTGGGCACCTAGCTCCCTTGTGGGCACCTAGCTCCCTTGTGGGCACCTAGCTCCCTTGTGGGCACCTAGCTCCCTTGTGGGCACCTAGTTCCCTTGCAGTGCTCCCCTTTCTTTGTATTTGACTGGCTCCTCCTCCTTAATTCCCCACTATTAACACTACCACTACCACTACTACTACTACTACTACTACTACTACTACTACTACTACTACTACTACTACTACTACCACCACCACCACCACCACCACTACCTCTTCCTGCCAATATATACCCGTCCTGCTCCACTTATCGTTAGTGTGACTTTGTAAATGGTCCAAGTCGGGCCGAAACGTCGTCGTAAGCTCCTCTCTTCTATGTGCGGGTGATTTGTGTATGAGTATTGAAGGTGATGGAGAGAGTCAGGCGACTAGTAAAACACTGGAGACGAAGCAGTTTAAAAAAACCATACCACGGATGGGGTTTGAACCCGCGGTATGAGAGTCTCAAAACTCCAGACCGTCGCGTTAGCTACTGGGCCAGCTAGCTTAATAAGATACGTCCAACTAGGTATATTTCTACACCATAGGAAGGTTTGCAATCGTGTCATTACGATTTCGTGAGTCACGAAGCAGTTTATAATCACCACGACTTTACAGGTGGTAAATCCTCTCTCACAAACCTACTAGTGCTCAACAAGGTGACAGAAGTAAGGCAGGAGAGAGAGAGAGAGAGAGAGAGAGAGAGAGAGAGAGAGAGAGGGGGGGGGAAATGGTAAATTGCATTTTTTGGACTGTACGAAGCTTTGACACAGTACCACACAAGAGACTGGGGCAAAGACAAGAGGTGCAGGCAGGAATAACAGGGATTGCACTACAATGTATCAAGGAATACCTGACAGGAAGAATACAAGGAGTGATTGTTCGAGGTGTCGGAATGGGTGCAAGTGACGGGTGGGGTTCCACAAGGATCACTACTGGGGTCAGTACTGCTAAGGGGGTGGGGAGCAAACGCTGCAAACGTAACTCAAGAAGGACCTCTGGGGTGAGCATTGTACCGAGCATATCGCCTGAGGCGCATGTCATATGAAAAATGCTGTAGCAAATGCGCATCTGGCAAACCAGAGCAAGGTTTCAGGAATCAAAGTAGGTAGGTCAAGTGCATGTCTGAGTATACAGCACCAGCATGGAACCCACGCCTGGTCAAACATGGCGTATGTCTTATGAGGAGACGTTTAGAGAACTAAACCTGATGGCATTAGAGGACAGAAACACTTCGACTGATATAATAATGTACAAAATGCTGAGAGGAATTGGTAGAGTGAACAGAAAGAGATTGTTTGAAAGATGGGAAACAGGAACATGAGAGAACAGCTGGTAGTTGAATGTCCAGACGAGGTGGTCAGTCCCTCAGCCTAGAAGAACTAGTTATCAGGTAGTCAGTCCCTCAGCCTTGAAGAACTAGTTATCAGGAAGTCAGTCCCTCAGCCTAGAAGAACTAGTTATCAGGAAGTCAGTCCCTCAGCCTAGAAGAACTAGTTATCAGGAAGTCAGTCAGCCTAGAAGAACTAGTTATCAGGAAGTCAGCCTCAGCCTTGAAGAACTAGTTATCAGGAAGTCAGCATAGAAGAACTAGTTATCAGGAAGTCAGTCCCTCAGCCTAGAAGAACTAGTTATCAGGAAGTCAGTCCCTCAGCCTAGAAGAACTAGTTATCAGGAAGTCAGTCCCTCAGCCTAGAAGAACTAGTTATCAGGAAGTCAGTCCCTCAGCCTAGAAGAACTAGTTATCAGGTAGTCAGTCCCTCAGCCTTGAAGAACTAGTTATCAGGAAGTCAGTCCCTCAGCCTAGAAGAACTAGTTATCAGGAAGTCAGTCCCTCAGCCTAGAAGAACTAGTTATCAGGTAGTCAGTCCCTCAGCCTAGAAGAACTAGTTATCAGGAAGTCAGTCCCTCAGCCTAGAAGAACTAGTTATCAGGAAGTCAGTCCCTCAGCCTAGAAGAACTAGTTATCAGGAAGTCAGTCAGCCTAGAAGAACTAGTTATCAGGAAGTCAGTCCCTCAGCCTAGAAGAACTAGTTATCAGGAAGTCAGTCCCTCAGCCTAGAAGAACTAGTTATCAGGAAGTCAGTCCCTCAGCCTAGAAGAACTAGTTATCAGGAAGTCAGTCCCTCAGCCTAGAAGAACTAGTTATCAGGAAGTCAGTCCCTCAGCCTGGAGAAGACTTCAGCTCTGTAGTCTTGAACAATGTGAACATGAACAATGTGAACATTAACAATGTGAACATGACTAAGTCTTGACATAAAAATCATGATGATTGAAATTATTCTATTTGAAGCTTAAATGGTATTTTGTATTAAATGTCAGGAATTGTGTCACAAATGTCAGGAATTGTGTCACAAATGTCAGGAATTGTGTCACAAATGTCAGGAATTGTGTCACAAATGTCAGGAATTGTGTCACAAATGTCAGGAATTGTGTCACAAATGTCAGGAATTGTGTCACAAATGTCAGGAATTGTGTCACAAATATCAGGAATTGTGTCACAAATGTCAGGAATTGTGTCACAAATGTCAGGAATTGTGTCACAGATGTCAGGAATTGTGTCACAAATATCAGGAATTGTCACAAATGTCAGGAATTGTGTCACAAATGTCAGGAATTGTTACAAATGTCAGGAATTGTGTCACAAATGTCAGGAATTGTGTCACAAATGTCAGGAATTGTGTCACAAATGTCAGGAATTGTGTCACAAATGCCAGGAATTGTGTCACAAATGTCAGGAATTGTGTCACAAATGAAACAGAGTTGTACATTCGTCTTGATGCTGGAAGGTGAACAGCACTTAGTTCCTCAAGACAGAAAGGGCAATAGCACTGTTTCCTACTCGGAGGAAGGAAATAGCACTCCTTTCTGAGGGTCAATATAACTCCTTCCTTCCTAAGAGGTGTAGCAGTAGTACTCCCTCTTGGAAGGAGGGGCAGTAGCACTCCCTCCTTGCTAAGAGGAGGGGCAGTAGCACTCCCTCCTTGCTAAGAGGAGGGACAGTAGCACTCTCTCCTTGCTAAGAGGAAGGGCAGTAGCACTCCCTTCTTGCTAAGAGGAGGGGCAATAGCACTCCCTCCTTGCTAAGAGGAGGGGCAATAGCACTCCCTCCTTGCAAAGAGGAGGGGCAGTAGCACTCCCTCCTTGCTAAGAGGAGGGACAGTAGCACTCCCTCCTTGCTAAGAGGAGGGACAGTCGCACTCCCTCCTTGCTAAGAGGAGGGGCAGTAGCACTCCCTCCTTGCTAAGAGGAGGGGCAGTAGCACTCCCTCCTTGCTAAGAGGAGGGACAGTAGCACTCCCTCCTTGCAAAGAGGAGGGGCAGTAGCACTCCCTCCGTGCTAAGAGGAGGGGCAATAGCACTCCCTTCTTGCTAAGAGGAGGGACAGTAGCACTCCCTCCTTGCTAAGAGGAGGGGCAGTAGCACTCCCTCCTTGCTAAGAGGAGGGGCAGTAGCACTCCCTCCTTGCTAAGAGGAGGGACAGTAGCACTCTCTTCTTGCTAAGAGGAGGGACAGTAGCACTCCCTCCTTGCAAAGAGGGGCAGTAGCACTCCCTCCTTGCTAAGAGGAGGGACAGTAGCACTCCCTCCTTGCTAAGAGGAGGGACAGTAGCACTCCCTCCTTGCTAAGAGGAGGGGCAGTAGCACTCCCTCCTTGCTAAGAGGAGGGACAGTAGCACTCCCTTCTTGCTAAGAGGAGGGGCAGTAGCACTCCCTCCTTGCTAAGAGGAGGGACAGTAGCACTCCCTCCGTGCTAAGAGGAGGGGCAGTAGCACTCCCTTCTTGCTAAGAGGAGGGACAGTAGCACTCCCTCCTTGCTAAGAGGAGGGGCAGTAGCACTCCCTCCTTGCTAAGAGGAGGGGCAGTAGCACTCCCTCCTTGCTAAGAGGAGGGGCAGTAGCACTCCCTTCTTGCTAAGAGGAGGGGTAGTAGCACTCTCTCCATGCTAAGAGGAGGGGCAGTAGCACTCCCTCCTTGCTAAGAGGAGGGGCAGTAGCACTCCCTCCTTGCTAAGAGGATGGGCAGTAGCACTCCCTCCTTGCTAAGAGGAGGGGCAGTAGCACTCCCTCCTTGCTAAGAGGAGGGGCAGTAGCACTCCCTTCTTGCTAAGAGGAGGGGCAGCAGCACTCCCTCCTTGCTAAGAGGAGGGGCAGTAGCACTCCCTCCTTGCTAAGAGGAGGGGCAGTAGCACTCCCTTCTCGCTAAGAGGAGGGACAGTAGCACTCCCTCCTTGCTAAGAGGAGGGGCAGTAGCACTCCCTCCTTGCTAAGAGGAGGGACAGTAGCACTCCCTTCTCGCTAAGAGGATGGGCAGTAGCACTCCCTCCTTGCTAAGAGGAGGGGCAGTAGCACTCCCTCCTTGCTAAGAGGAGGGGCAGTAGCACTCCCTCCTTGCTAAGAGGAGCAGCAGTAGCACTCCCTCCGTGCTAAGAGGAGGGACAGTAGCACTCCCTCCGTGCTAAGAGGAGGGGCAGTAGCACTCCCTCCGTGCTAAGAGGAGGGACAGTAGCACTCCCTCCGTGCTAAGAGGAGGGACAGTAGCACTCCCTCCGTGCTAAGAGGAGGGGCAGTAGCACTCCCTCCGTGCTAAGAGGAGGGACAGTAGCACTCCCTCCGTGCTAAGAGGAAGGGCAGTAGCATTCCCTTCTTGCTAAGAGGAGGGACAGTAGCACTCCCTCCTTGCTAAGAGGAGGGACAGTAGCACTCCCTCCGTGCTAAGAGGAGGGACAGTAGCACTCCCTCCGTACTAAGAGGAGGGGCAGTAGCACTCCCTCCGTGCTAAGAGGAGCAGCAGTAGCACTCCCTCCGTGCTAAGAGGAGGGGCAGTAGCATTCCCTTCTTGCTAAGAGGAGGGACAGTAGCACTCCCTCCTTGCTAAGAGGAGGGGCAGTAGCACTCCCTCCGTACTAAGAGGAGGGGCAGTAGCACTCCCTCCGTGCTAAGAGGAGCAGCAGTAGCACTCCCTCCGTGCTAAGAGGAGGGGCAGTAGCACTCCCTCCGTACTAAGAGGAGGGGCAGTAGCACTCCCTCCGTGCTAAGAGGAGCAGCAGTAGCACTCCCTCCGTGCTAAGAGGAGGGGCAGTAGCACTCCCTCCGTGCTAAGAGGAAGGGCAATAGCACTCCCTCCGTGCTAAGAGGAGGGGCAGTAGCACTCCCTCCGTGCTAAGAGGAAGGGCAATAGCACTCCCTTCTTGCTAAAAGGAGGGGCAGTAGCACACCCTTCTTGCTAAGAGGAGGGGCAGTAGCACTCCCTTCTTGCTAAGAGGAGGGGCAGTAGCACTCCCTTCTTGCTAAGAGGAGGGGCAGCAGCACTCCCTCCTTGCTAAGAGGAGGGGCAGTAGCACTCCCTTCTCGCTAAGAGGAGGGACAGTAGCACTCCCTCCGTGCTAAGAGGAGGGACAGTAGCACTCCCTCCGTGCTAAGAGGAGGGACAGTAGCACTCCCTCCGTGCTAAGAGGAGGGACAGTAGCACTCCCTCCGTGCTAAGAGGAGGGATAGTAGCACTCCCTCCGTGCTAAGAGGAGGGACAGTAGCACTCCCTCCTTGCTAAGAGGAGGGACAGTAGCACTCACTTCTTGCTAAAAGGAGGGGCAGTAGCACTCCCTCCTTGCTAAGAGGAGGGACAGTAGCACTCCCTTCTTGCTAAAAGGAGGGGCAGTAGCACTCCCTCCGTGCTAAGAGGAGGGACAGTAGCACTCCCTCCTTGCTAAGAGGAGGGACAGTAGCACTCACTTCTTGCTAAAAGGAGGGGCAGTAGCACTCCCTCCTTGCTAAGAGGAGGGACAGTAGCACTCACTTCTTGCTAAAAGGAGGGGCAGTAGCACTCCCTCCGTGCTAAGAGGAGGGACAGTAGCACTCCCTCCTTGCTAAGAGGAGGGACAGTAGCACTCCCTCCTTGCTAAGAGGAGGGACAGTAGCACTCACTTCTTGCTAAAAGGAGGGGCAGTAGCACTCCCTCCGTGCTAAGAGGAGGGATAGTAGCACTCCCTCCTTGCTAAGAGGAGGGACAGTAGCACTCCCTCCGTGCTAAGAGGAGGGACAGTAGCACTCCCTTCTTGCTAAAAGGAGGGGCAGTAGCACACCCTTCTTGCTAAGAGGAGGGGCAGTAGCACTCCCTTCTTGCTAAGAGGAGGGGCAGTAGCACTCCCTTCTTGCTAAGAGGAGGGGCAGCAGCACTCCCTCCGTGCTAAGAGGAGGAGCAGTAGCACTCCCTCCGTGCTAAGAGGAGGGGCAGTAGCACTCCCTCCATGCTAAGAGGAGGGGCAGGAGCACTCCCTCCGTGCTAAGAGGAGGGGCAGTAGCACTCCCTCCGTGCTAAGAGGAGAGGTAGTAGCACTCCCTCCTTGCTAAGAGGAGAGGCAGTTGCACTCCCTCCGTGTTAAGAGGAGGGGCAGTAGCACACTCTCCGTGCTAAGAGGAGGGGCAGTAGCACTCCCTCCGTGCTAAGAGGAGGGGCAGTAGCACTCCCTCCGTGCTAAGATGAGGGGCAGTAGCACTCCCTCCGTGCTAAGAGGAGGGGCAGTAACACTCCCTCCGTGCTAAGAGGAGGGGCAGTAGCACTCCCTCCGTGCTAAGAGGAGGGGCAGTAGCACTCCCTCCGTGCTAAGAGGAGGGACAGTATCACTCCCTCCGTGCTAAGAGGAGGGACAGTAGCACTCCCTCCGTGTTAAGACGAGGGGCAGCAGCACTCCCTCCGTGCTAAGAGGAGGAGCAGTAGCACTCCCTCCGTGCTAAGAGGAGGGGCAGTAGCACTCCCTCCATGCTAAGAGGAGGGGCAGTAGCACTCCCTCCGTGCTAAGAGGAGGGGCAGTAGCACTCCCTCCGTGCTAAGAGGAGGGACAGTAGCACTCCCTCCGTGTTAAGACGAGGGGAGCAGCACTCCCTCCGTGCTAAGAGGAGGAGCAGTAGCACTCCCTCCGTGCTAAGAGGAGGGGCAGTAGCACTCCCTCCATGCTAAGAGGAGGGGCAGTAGCACTCCCTCCGTGCTAAGAGGAGGGGCAGTAGCACTCCCTCCGTGCTAAGAGGAGGGACAGTAGCACTCCCTCCGTGCTAAGAGGAGGGGCAGTAGCACTCCCTCCGTGCTAAGAGGAGGGACAGTAGCACTCCCTCCATGCTAAGAGGAGGGGCAGTAGCATTCCCTCCGTGCTAAGAGGAGGGACAGTAGCACTCCCTCCGTGCTAAGAGGAGGGGCAGTAGCACTCCCTCCATGCTAAGAGGAGGGACAGTAGCACTCCCTCCGTGCTAAGAGGAGGGGCAGTAGCACTCCCTCCGTGCTAAGAGGAGGGGCAGTAGCACTCCCTCCGTGCTAAGAGGAGGGACAGTAGCACTCCCTCCGTGCTAAGAGGAGGGACAGTAGCACTCCCTCCTTGCTAAGAGGAGGGGCAGTAGCACTCCCTCCATGCTAAGAGGAGGGGCAGTAGCACTCCCTCCGTGCTAAGAGGAGGGGCAGTAGCACTCCCTCCGTGCTAAGAGGAGGGGCAGTAGCACTCCCTCCATGCTAAGAGGAGGGACAGTAGCACTCCCTCCGTGCTAAGAGGAGGGGCAGTAGCACTCCCTCCATGCTAAGAGGAGGGGCAGTAGCACTCCCTCCATGCTAAGAGGAGGGGCAGTAGCACTCCCTCCGTGCTAAGAGGAGGGACAGTAGCACTCCCTCCGTGCTAAGAGGAGGGGCAGTAACACTCCCTCCGTGCTAAGAGGAGGGGCAGTAGCACTCCCTCCGTGCTAAGAGGAGGGACAGTAACACTCCCTCCGTGCTAAGAGGAGGGGCAGTAGCACTCCCTCCGTGCTAAGAGGAGGGGCAGTAGCACTCCCTCCGTGCTAAGAGGAGGGGCAGTAACACTCCCTCCGTGCTAAGAGGAGGGACAGTAGCACTCCCTCCGTGCTAAGAGGAGGGACAGTAACACTCCCTCCGTGCTAAGAGGAGGGGCAGTAGCACTCCCTCCGTGCTAAGAGGAGGGGCAGTAGCACTCCCTCCGTGCTAAGAGGAGGGGCAGTAGCACTCCCTCCGTGCTAAGAGGAGGGACAGTAGCACTCCCTCCGTGCTAAGAGGAGGGGCAGTAGCACTCCCTCCATGCTAAGAGGAGGGACAGTAGCACTCCCTCCGTGCTAAGAGGAGGGGCAGTAGCACTCCCTCCATGCTAAGAGGAGGGGCAGTAGCACTCCCTCCATGCTAAGAGGAGGGGCAGTAGCACTCCCTCCGTGCTAAGAGGAGGGACAGTAGCACTCCCTCCGTGCTAAGAGGAGGGGCAGTAACACTCCCTCCGTGCTAAGAGGAGGGGCAGTAGCACTCCCTCCGTGCTAAGAGGAGGGACAGTAACACTCCCTCCGTGCTAAGAGGAGGGGCAGTAGCACTCCCTCCGTGCTAAGAGGAGGGGCAGTAGCACTCCCTCCGTGCTAAGAGGAGGGGCAGTAACACTCCCTCCGTGCTAAGAGGAGGGACAGTAGCACTCCCTCCGTGCTAAGAGGAGGGACAGTAACACTCCCTCCGTGCTAAGAGGAGGGGCAGTAGCACTCCCTCCGTGCTAAGAGGAGGGGCAGTAGCACTCCCTCCGTGCTAAGAGGAGGGGCAGTAGCACTCCCTCCGTGCTAAGAGGAGGGACAGTAGCACTCCCTCCGTGCTAAGAGGAGGGACAGTAGCACTCCCTCCGTGCTAAGAGGAGGGACAGTAGCACTCCCTCCGTGCTAAGAGGAGGGGCAGTAGCACTCCCTCCGTGCTAAGAGGAGGGACAGTAGCACTCCCTCCGTGCTAAGAGGAGGGACAGTAGCACTCCCTCCGTGCTAAGAGGAGGGACAGTAGCACTCCCTCCGTGCTAAGAGGAGGGGCAGTAGCACTCCCTCCGTGCTAAGAGGAGGGACAGTAGCACTCCCTCCGTGCTAAGAGGAGGGACAGTAGCACTCCCTCCGTGCTAAGAGGAGGGACAGTAGCACTCCCTCCGTGCTAAGAGGAGGGACAGTAGCACTCCCTCCGTGCTAAGAGGAGGGACAGTAGCACTCCCTCCGTGCTAAGAGGAGGGACAGTAGCACTCCCTCCGTGCTAAGAGGAGGGACAGTAGCACTCCCTCCGTGCTAAGAGGAGGGGCAGTAACACTCCCTCCGTGCTAAGAGGAGGGACAGTAGCACTCCCTCCGTGCTAAGAGGAGGGCAGTAGCACTCCCTCCGTGCTACAGTAACACTCCCTCCGTGCTAAGAGGAGGGACAGTAGCACTCCCTCCGTGCTAAGAGGAGGGGCAGTAGCACTCCCTCCGTGCTAAGAGGAGGGGCAGTAGCACTCCCTCCGTGCTAAGAGGAGGGACAGTAGCACTCCCTCCGTGCTAAGAGGAGGGGCAGTAGCACTCCCTCCGTGCTAAGAGGAGGGGCAGTAACACTCCCTCCGTGCTAAGAGGAGGGACAGTAGCACTCCCTCCGTGCTAAGAGGAGGGACAGTAGCACTCCCTCCGTGCTAAGAGGAGGGGCAGTAGCACTCCCTCCGTGCTAAGAGGAGGGGCAGTAGCACTCCCTCCGTGCTAAGAGGGGAGTAGGTGCTAAGAGGAGGGACAGTAGCACTCCCTCCGTGCTAAGAGGAGGGGCAGTAGCACTCCCTCCGTGCTAAGAGGAGGGACAGTAGCACTCCCTCCGTGCTAAGAGGAGGGACAGTAGCACTCCCTCCGTGCTAAGAGGAGGGGCAGTAGCACTCCCTCCGTGCTAAGAGGAGGGGCAGTAGCACTCCCTCCGTGCTAAGAGGAGGGGCAGTAGCACTCCCTCCGTGCTAAGAGGAGGGGCAGTAGCACTCCCTCCGTGCTAAGAGGAGGGACAGTAGCACTCCCTCCGTGCTAAGAGGAGGGGCAGTAGCACTCCCTCCGTGCTAAGAGGAGGGACAGTAGCACTCCCTCCGTGCTAAGAGGAGGGACAGTAGCACTCCCTCCGTGCTAAGAGGAGGGGCAGTAGCACTCCCTCCGTGCTAAGAGGAGGGACAGTAGCACTCCCTCCGTGCTAAGAGGAGGGGCAGTAGCACTCCCTCCGTGCTAAGAGGAGGGGCAGTAGCACTCCCTCCGTGCTAAGAGGAGGGGCAATAACCCGAGTAGTGAGGAAGAAGTATATGATTATGATAATGAAGGAGGAGGAGGAAGTAAAAGATGATAAAGAAAAGAAAACGAAGAAGAAGAAGAAGAAGAAGAAGAAGAAGAAGGAGTAGGAGGAGGAGGTGGACAGGCTGGACTTTGGAGTAAATAACAGTCACATGCGGTGGATAACTTAACGTTTCGCCCACACACCGTGTCGGCGAAACGTTTTATTCCTCATCTTATTCACATGACACAAAGTACATTGTGTCTCATGTACTTCTCATCCTTCTCACTTACCGAGGTGTCTAACTTATTGTGTAAGAACCGTGATTGACAAAGTGATAGACTTGTTGTGATTGTGAATTGTGGGTTTATTCAGGGGTGATTGAGGGTGGGGTGATTGAGGGGTGATTGAGGGTGGGGTGATTGAGGGTGGGGTGATTGAAGGTGTGGTGATTGAGGGTGATTGGGGTGGGGTGATTGAGGGTGGGGTGATTGAAGGTGGGGTGATTGTGGGTGGGGTGATTGCGGGTGGGGTGATTGAGGGTGTGGTGATTGAACGTGGGGTGATTGAGGGTGGGGTGATTGAGGATGGGGTGATTGAGGGTGGGGGTGATTGAGGGTGGGGTGATTGAGGGTGGGGGTGATTGAGGGTGGGGTGATTGAGGGTGTGGTGATTGAAGGTGGGGTGATTGAGGGTGGGGTTATTGTGGGTGGGGGTGATTGAGGGTGAGGTGATTGAGGGAGGGTGATTGAAGGTGGGGTGATTGAGGGTGGGGTGATTGAGGGTGGGGTGTTTGAGCGTGGGGTGATTGAAGGTGGGGTAATTGAAGGTGGGGTGATTGAGGGTGAGGTGATTGAGGGTGGGGTGATTGAGGGTGGGGTGATTGAAGGTGGGGTGATTGAGGGTAGTGTGATTGAGGGTGGGGTGATTGAGGGTGGGGTGATTGAGGGTGGGGTGATTAAGGGTGGGGTGATTGAAGGTGGGGTGATTGAGGGTGGGGTGATTAAGGGTGGGGTGATTGAAGGTGGGGTGATTGAAGGTGATTGAGGGTGGGGTGATTGAGGGTGGGATGATTGAGGGTGGGGTGGTTGAAGGTGGGGTGATAGAGGGTGGGGTGATTGAGGGTGGGGTGATTGAAGGTGGGGTGATTGAGGTTGGGGTGATTGAGAATGGGGTGATTGAGGGAGCGGTGATTGAAGGTGGGGTGATTGAAGGTGGGGGGATTGAGGGTGGGGTGATTGAGGGTGGGGTGATTGAGGGTGGGGTGATTGAGGGTGGGGTGATTGAAGGTGGGGTGATTGAGGGTGGGGTGATTGAAGGTGGGGTGATTGAGGGTGGGGTGATTGATTGAGGGAGGGGTGATTGAAGGTGGGGTGATTGATTGATTAAGGGTGGGGTGATTGAAGGTGGGGTGATTGAAGGTGGGGTGATTGAGGGTTTGATTGAGGGTGGGGGTGTAAGAGTTGATTGAGTGTTTGAGGTTAGGGTGATTGAGGGGTGATTTGGGGTGATTGTGGGTGGGGTTATTGAGGGTGGGGTGATTAAGGGTGGGGTGATTGAAGGTGGGGTGATTGAGGGTGGGGTGATTGAGGGTGGGGGTGATTAAGAGTGGGGGTGATTGAGGGTGGGGTGTTTGAGGTTAGGGTGATTGAAGGAGGGGTGATTGAGGGTGGGGTTGATTGAGGGTGGGGTGATTGAGGGTGGGGTGATTGAAGGTGGGGGATTGAGGGTGGGGTGATTGAGGGTGGGGGTGATTGAGAGGGGTGATTGTGAATGGGGTTGATTGAGGGTGGGGTGATTGAGGGTGGGGGTAATTAAGAGTGGGGGTGATTGGGGGTGATTGAGGGTAGGGTGATTGAGGGTGGGGTGATTGAGGTGGGGATGATTGAGGGTGGGGTGATTGAGGGTGGGGATGATTGTGGGGGGGTGATTGAGGGTGGGGTGATTGAGAGTGGGATGATTGATGGTGAGTGATTCAGGGTGATTTAGGGTGAGGAGTGGGGGTGATTGATTGAGGAGTGGGGATGATTGATGGTGGAGGTGATTGAGGGTGGGGTGATTTAGGGTGGGGGTGATTGAGTGGGGGTGATTGAGGGGGGGTGATTTTGAGAGTGGGGTGATTGAGAGTGGGGTTGATTGAGGGTAGGGTGATTGAGGGTGGGGGTGATTGAGAGTGGGGGTGATTGAGGGTGGGGTGATTGAGGGTGGGGATGATTGAGAGTGGGGTGATTGTGAATGGGGGTGATTGAGGGTGGGGTGATTAAGGGTGGGGTGATTGAAGGTGGGGTGATTGAAGGTGGGGTGATTGAGGGTGGGGTGATTGTGGGTGGGGTGATTGAGGGTGGGGGTGATTAAGAGTGGGGCTGATTGAGGGTGGGGTGTTTTAGGTTAGGGTGATTGATGGGGGTGATTGAGGGTGGGGTGATTTAGGGTGGGGTGATTAAGAGTGGGGGTGATTGAGGGTGGGGTGATTGAGGGTTGGGGTGATTGATGGGGGTGATTAAGGGTGGGGTGATTTAGGGTGGGGTGATTGAGAGTGGGGGTGATTAGAACATAAGAACATAAGAACGAAGGAACACTGCAGAAGGCCTACTGGCCCATGCGAGGCAGGTCCAAGTCTCCTACCGGCTTAAGCCAATGCACCCAACCTAGTCAGGTCAGGTCACATTGACTTAAGGGAGGAACACGGCAACCGACCTGTTAGCACAAGCTATCAGGTCTAACTCACACCCACCCACATCTACTCATGTATTTATCCAACCTATTTTTAAAGCTACACAACGTTCTGGCCTCTATAACGGTACTTTGAGAGTGGGGTGATTGAGAGTGAGAGTGATTGAGGGTAGGGTGATTGAGGGTGGGGTGATTGAGAGTAGGGTGATTGAGGGTGGGGTGATTGAGGGTGGGAGTCATTGAGAGTGGGGGTGATTGTGAATGGGGGTGATTGAGGGTGGGGTGATTGAGGGTGGGGTGATTGAGGGTAGGGTGATTGAGGAGGTGCCTTGCGTAAGCCAGTAGGCCTACTGGAGTGGTATGATAGGCTGTCCCCTGGATGGTGTGAGTCACGGGGAAGAACAGTGAGTCACCACCAAGCTGCTGGCCGTCCCCCTCCCTCACTGTCTGCACTGTGTCTGTCTGTCTTGTCTGCTTGTCTGTCTTTTTATTTGTCTGTGTGTATGTTTCTCTGTTTGCATGTGTCTAAAAGCTTTAATTTCTGAAGATTTTATTTCTAGTGGTTTTATTTAAAGGTTTTTATATCTATAGGTTTTAATTTCTTTGATTTTTTTTTATTTATCGAGTTTGTAACATCTAATGATTTTAATTTTTAAAGGTTTTTAATTTCTAGTGATTGTATCCAGGGCCTAATTTATATCTTAGTAGGCCTGAGACACTCGTGGTGATAGGCCTACAAGATACTGTAGGCCTACTGCAATATGTTTACATTGAGCAAGTGAAAGACTCGCCTGCGTTGATCAACACATCTGTTTAAGAAACGTTTCGCCTACACAGTAGGCTCCTTCAGTCGAGAACAGAAAGCAGCGATGTGAAGACGATGTAATCAGTGCATCGCCCTTGATTTGAGGTTGTCAGTCCCTCAGCCTGGAGAAGAATTCTGTTCCATAGTCTGAAACAATGTGAAGATCAAGCAAGTGTGGAGACTTATATACTGTCAGAAGGAGAGGTGTAGAGTGGAAGAAAGAATGTAGTCACTGAGAGGTCACTGAGAGGTCACTGAGAGGTCACTGAGAGGTCGCGTCCCTCTCAGGTCTAACCATTGCAATATCTGACACACTGAATATCAAAATGGTATGCAATACCGATTGTTTACATTGTATACAATATATGGGCGTCAGTGGGACTTATACATTGTATACAATATATGGGTGTAAGCGGGACTTATACATTGTATACAATATATGGGTGTCAGTGGGACTTATACATTGTATACAATATATCAGTGGGACTTATACATTGTATACAATATATGGGTGTCAGTGGGACTTATACATTGTATACAATATATGGGCGTCAGTGGGACTTATACATTGTATACAATATATGGGACTTATACATTGTACAGTGGGACTTATACATTGTATACAATATATGGGCGTCAGTGGGACTTATACATTGTATACAATATATGGGCGTCAGTGGGACTTATACATTGTATACAATATATGGGCGTCAGTGGGACTTATACATTGTATACAATATATGGGTGTCAGTGGGACTTATACATTGTATACAATATATGGGTGTAAGCGGGACTTATACATTGTATACAATATATGGGTGTCAGTGGGACTTATACATTGTATACAATATATGGGCAATATATGGGGTATACAATATATGGGCGTCAGTGGGACTTATACATTGTATACAATATATGGGACTTATACATTGTCAGTGGGACTTATACATTGTATACAATATATGGGTGTCAGTGGGACTTATACATTGTATACAATATATGGGTGTAAGTGGGACTTATACATTGTATACAATATATGGGTGTCAGTGGGACTTATACATTGTATACAATATATGGGTGTCAGTGGGACTTATACATTGTATACAATATATGGGCGTCAGTGGGACTTATACATTGTATACAATATATGGGTGTCAGTGGGACTTATACATTGTATACAATATATGGGTGTCAGTGGGACTTATACATTGTATACAATATATGGGTGTCAGTGGGACTTATACATTGTATACAATATATGGGACTTATACATTGTCAGTGGGACTTATACATTGTATACAATATATGGGACTTATACATTGTCAGTGGGACTTATACATTGTATACAATATATGGGTGTCAGTGGGACTTATACATTGAATACAATATATGGGTGTAAGCGGGACTTATACATTGTATACAATATATGGGTGTCAGTGGGACTTATACATTATGTATAATGGATATAAATTTAAACAATTTTTAATTATGAAATATTAGATCTTTATAATGTAGGTTATTATGTGTATTGTACCCACTGCATAATTCTGAACTTTTTACACATTTTACTCATTATTTCAACTTCACTACAAGTACCATCCTACAGTACAAGTACCATCCTACACTACAAGTACCATCCTACACTACAAGTACCATCCTACACTACAAGTACCATCCTACACTACAAGTACCATCCTACACTACAAGTACCATCCTACACTACAAGTACCATCCTACACTACAAGTACCATCCTACACTACAAGTACCATCCTACACTACAAGTACCATCCTACAGTACAAGTACCATCCTACACTACAAGTACCATCCTACACTACAAGTACCATCCTACACTACAGTACAAGTACCATCCTACACTACAAGTACCATCCTACACTACAAGTACCATCCTACAGTACAAGTACCATCCTACACTACAAGTACCATCCTACTACTACAAGTACCATCCTACACTACAAGTACCATCCTACACTACAAGTACCATCCTACACTACAAGTACCATCCTACACTACAAGTACCATCCTACACTACAAGTACCATCCTACAGTACAAGTACCATCCTACACTACAAGTACCATCCTACACTACAAGTACCATCCTACACTACAAGTACCATCCTACACTACAAGTACCATTACTACACTACAAGTACCATCTACAAGTACCACACTACAAGTACAAGTACCATCCTACAGTACAAGTACCATCCTACACTACAAGTACCATCCTACACTACAAGTACCATCCTACACTACAAGTACCATCCTACACTACAAGTACCATCCTACACTACAAGTACCATCCTACACTACAAGTACCATCCTACACTACAAGTACCATCCTACACTACAAGTACCACACTACAAGTACCATCCTACACTACAAGTACCATCCTACACTACAAGTACCATCCTACAGTACAAGTACCATCCTACAGTACAAGTACCATCCTACACTACAAGTACCATCCTACACTTCAAGTACCATCCTACACTACAAGTACCATCCTACACTACAAGTACCATCCTACACTACAAGTACCATCCTACACAGTACAAGTACCATCCTACACTACAAGTACCATCCTACACTACAAGTACCATCCTACACTACAAGTACCATCCTACACTACAAGTACCATCCTACACTACAAGTACCATCCTACACTACAAGTACCATCCTACAGTACAAGTACCATCCTACACTACAAGTACCATCCTACACTACAAGTACCATCCTACACTACAAGTACCATCCTACACTACAAGTACCATCCTACAGTACAAGTACAAGTACCATCCTACACTACAAGTACCATCCTACCTACAAGTACCATCCTACACTGCAAGTACCATCCTACACTACAAGTACCATCCTACAGTACAAGTACCATCCTACACTACAAGTACCATCCTCCACTACAAGTACCATCCTACAGTACAAGTACCATCCTACAGTACAAGTACCATCCTACAGTACAAGTACCATCCTACACTACAAGTACCATCCTACACTACAAGTACCATCCTACAGTACAAGTACCATCCTACAGTACAAGTACCATCCTACACTACAAGTACCATCCTACACTACAAGTACCATCCTACACTACAAGTACCATCCTACAGTACAAGTACCATCCTACACTACAAGTACCATCCTACACTACAAGTACCATCCTACACTACAAGTACCATCCTACAGTACAAGTACCATCCTACACTACAAGTACCATCCTACACTACAAGTACCATCCTACACTACAAGTACCATCCTACACTACAAGTACCATCCTACACTACAAGTACCATCCTACACTACAAGTACCATCCTACACTACAAGTACCATCCTACACTACAAGTACCATCCTACACTACAAGTACCATCCTACACTACAAGTACCATCCTACACTACAAGTACCATCCTACACTACAAGTACCATCCTACACTACATGTACCATCCAAGTACCACTACAAGTACCATCCTACACTACAAGTACCATCCTACAGTACAAGTACCATCCTACACTACAAGTACCATCCTACACTACAAGTACCATCCTACAGTACAAGTACCATCCTACACTACAAGTACCATCCTACACTACAAGTACCATCCTACAGTACAAGTACCATCCTACAGTACCATCCTACAATACAAGTACCATCCTCCTACACTACAAGTACCATCCTACAGTACCATCCTACACTACAAGTACCATCCTACAGTACAAGTACCATCCTACACTACAAGTACCATCCTACACTACAAGTACCATCACTACAAGTACCATCCTCCACTACAAGTACCATCCTACAGTACCATCCTACACTACAAGTACCATCCTACACTACAAGTACCATCCTACACTACAAGTACCATCCTACACTACAAGTACCATCCTCCACTACAAGTACCATCCTACACTACCAGTACCATCCTACACAGTACAAGTACCATCCTACACTACAAGGACCATCCTACAGTACAAGTACCATCCTACAGTACAAGTACCATCCTACACTACAATTAACATCCTACACTACAAGTACCATCCTACACTACAAGTACAGTACAAGTACCTACACTACAAGTACCACAGTACAAGTACCATCCTACAGTACAAGTACCATCCTACACAAGTACCATCCTACACTCCAAGTACCATCCTACACTACAAGTACCATCCTACAGTACAAGTACCATCCTCCACTACAAGTACCATCCTACAGTACAAGTACCATCCTACACTACAGTACAAGTACCATCCTACACTACAAGTACCATCCTACACTACAAGTACCATCCTACACTACAAGTACCATCCTACACTACAAGTACCATCCTACAGTACAAGTACCATCCTACAGTACAAGTACCATCCTACACTACAAGTACCATCCTACACTACAAGTACAAGTACATCCTACACTACAAGTACCATCCTACACTACAAGTACCATCCTACACTACAAGTACCACTAAGTACAAGTACCATCCTACACTACAAGTACCATCCTACACTACAAGTACCATCCTACACTACTAAAGTACCATCCTACACTACAGTACAAGTACCATCCTACACTACAAGTACCATCCTACACTACAAGTACCATCCTACAGTACAAGTACCATCCTACACTACAAGTACCATCCTACACTACAAGTACCATCCTACAGTACAAGTACCATCCTACACTACAAGTACCATCCTACACTACAAGTACCATCCTACACTACAAGTACCATCCTACACTACAAGTACCATCCTACACCACAAGTACCATCCTACACTACAAGTACCATCCTACACTACAAGTACCATCCTACACTACAAGTACCATCCTACACTACAAGTACCATCCTACACTACAAGTACCATCCTACACTACAAGTACCATCCTACAGTACAAGTACCATCCTACAGTACAAGTACCATCCTACAGTACAAGTACCATCCTACAGTACAAGTACCTTCTTTATATCTGTACTTGAAGCAACTAATACAGTTTTCATGTACCAAATTATTCTCTTTGTATCTCTCATTTCCTGTTGCTTCTCTTTTTTTCTCTTTCTTCTTCCTCCTACATTTTCTTCTGTTTTCCTTCTTTCTCTTCCTTCTGCTTTCTATGTTTCCTATCTCGTCCCTCTTGTTCCTCCTCCTCATCGTTTCTCTTTATTCTATTTCCTCTTTCTCCTTCCTTTAGTTCGAGGTAGAGCAAGGGGTCGAGACTCAGCTCCTGGCCCCAGCCTGCTAGACTACTTTGATTGGCATCACTGATTTCCGGCCTCTTGGGCTTTACCATGTCTACTTTTGAAGCTGTGTATTGTGTTTGCCTCCACCACTGCTTCGACCAAATTATTCCACTTTTAAGTGAGCCTGAGACTAAAGAAATAACTTGGTAACATCAGCATGACTGGTGTGTCCCCTGGATCCTGGTTCTCTTACCTCAGACAGTCTTAACTTATCTGCCCTCTCAGTTCTTCTTAAGATTTTGTGTGTAGTAATGTGTGTGTACTCACCTAACTGTGGTTGCAGTGGTCGAGTCATAGCTCCTGGGCCCGCCTCTATACTGGTCGCTGCTGGGTGTGTGCGCCTTCATTACTTATTTGGTCATCTTATTTTTTCTGTGCCTTCCTCATCTTCTTTTAAAATTCTTGTCATCTTCACCTACTCCTCGCCTCCTTTACCTCTCTTATCCTACTCCTCCTCCCCCCTTCCTCTCTTCTCCATCCTCCTCGTCCTTCCCCTCTTCCTCCTCCTCCTCCTCCTCCTAGAGTTCCTCATATCAGCTTTCACGAGGTTTCTAAGTCCCGTCACACAGGTTTTACTCCCGGGCTCTGGTTCCTTCCTTACTCTTTCCTGCCCTTCCCTAGCTCACCTCCCCCTCTTCACTCCCACTCACTCTATCCCTCCCACTCACTTCTCCCTTCCCCCTCATCTCTCCCGTTCACCTGGCAGTACAAATAGTTTCCTGTGTGTTAGTACATTGTTGTGGCTGGCATTCGGTTAAGAATATGTTAGGAAACTCCAGTACCTGCTGGAAGACACTCCAGTACCTGCTGGAAGACACTCCAGTACCTGCTGGAAGACACTTCAGTCACTGCTGGAAGACACTGTAGTACCTGCTGGAAGACACTCCCATACCTGCTGAAAGACACTCTGATACCTGCTGGAAGACACTCCAGTACCTGCTGGAAGACACTCCAATACCTGCTGGAAGACACTCCAGTACCTGCTGGAAGACACTCCAGTACCTGCTGGAAGACACTCCAGTACCTGCTGGAAGACACTCCAGTACCTGCTGGAAGACACTTCAGTCACTGCTGGAAGACACTGCAGTACCTGCTGGAAGACACTCCTATACCTGCTGAAAGACACTCTGATACCTGCTGGAAGACACTCCAGTACCTGCTGGAAGACACTCCAATACCTGCTGGAAGACACTCCAGTACCTGCTGGAAGACACTCCAGTACCTGCTGGAAGACACTCCAGTACCTGCTGGAAGACACTCCAGGACCTGCTGGAAGACGCTCCAGTACCTGCTGGAAGACACTCCAGTACCTGCTGGAAGTTACTCCAGTACCTGCTGGAAGACACCCCAGTCACTGCTGGAAGACACTCCAGTACCTGCTGGAAGACACTCCAGTACCTGCTGGAAGACACTCCAGTACCTGCTGGAAGACACTCCAATACCTGCTGGAAGACACTCCAGTACCTGCTGGAAGACACTCCAGTACCTGCTGGAAGACACTCCAGTACCTGCTGGAAGACACTCCAGGACCTGCTGGAAGACACTCCAGTACCTGCTGGAAGACACTCTAATACCTGCTGGAAGATACTCCAGTACCTGCTGGAAGACACTCCAGTCACTGCGAGAAGACACTCCAGTACCTGCTGGAAGACACTCCAGTACCTGCTGGAAGACACTCCAGTACCTGCTGGAAGACACTCCAGTACCTGCTGGAAGACACTTCAGTACCTTCTGGAAGACACTCCAGTATTTGCTGGAAGACACTCCAGTACCTTCTGGAAGACACTCCAGTACCTGCTAGAAGACACTCCAGTACCTGCTGGAAGACACTCCAATACGTGCTGGAAGACACTCCAGCACCTGCTCTAAGACACTCCAGTCACTGCTAGAAGACACTCCAGTACCTGCTGGAAGACACTCCAGTACCTGCTGGAAGACACTCCAGTACCTGCTGGAAGACACTCCAGTACCTGCTGGAAGACACTTCAGTACCTTCTGGAAGACACTCCAGTATTTGCTGGAAGACACTCCAGTACCTTCTGGAAGACACTCCAGTACCTGCTAGAAGACACTCCAGTACCTGCTGGAAGACACTCCAGTATTTGCTGGAAGACACTCCAGTACCTTCTGGAAGACACTCCAGTACCTGCTAGAAGACACTCCAGTACCTGCTGGAAGACACTCCAGTACCTGCTGGAAGACACTCCAGTACCTGCTCTAAGACACTCCAGTACCTTCTGGAAGACACTCCAGTACCTGCTGGAAGACACTCCAGTACCTGCTGGAAGACACTCCAGTACCTGCTGGAAGACACTCCAGTACCTGCTCTAAGACACTCCAGTACCTTCTGGAAGACACTCCAGTACCTGCTAGAAGACACTCCAGTACCTGCTGGAAGACACTCCAGTACCTGCTGGAAGACACTCCAGTACCTGCTCTAAGACACTCCAGTACCTTCTGGAAGACACTCCAGTACCTGCTGGAAGACACTCCAGTACCTGCTAGAAGACACTCCAGTACCTGCTGGAAGACACTCCAGTACCTGCTGGAAGACACTCCAGTACCTGCTCTAAGACACTCCAGTACCTGCTGGAAGACACTCCAGTACCTGCTGGAAGACACTCCAGTACCTGCTCTAAGACACTCCAGTACCTTCTGGAAGACACTCCAGTACCTGCTGGAAGACACTCCAGTACCTGCTCTAAGACACTCCAGTACCTTCTGGAAGACACTCCAGTACCTGCTGGAAGACACTCCAATACGTGCTGGAAGACACTCCAGCACCTGCTCTAAGACACTCCAGTCACTGCTAGAAGACACTCCAGTACCTGCTGGAAGACACTCCAGTACCTGCTGGAAGACACTCCAGTACCTGCTGGAAGTTACTCCAGTACCTGCTGGAAGACACCCCAGTCACTGCTGGAAGACACTCCAGTACCTGCTGGAAGACACTCCAGTACCTGCTGGAAGTTACTCCAGTACCTGCTGGAAGACACCCCAGTCACTGCTGGAAGACACTCCAGTACCTGCTGGAAGACACTCCAGTACCTGCTGGAAGACACTCCAGTACCTGCTGGAAGACACTCCAGTACCTGCTAGAAGACACTCCAGTACCTGCTGGAAGACACTCCAGTACCTGCTAGAAGACACTCCAGTACCTGCTGGAAGACACTCCAGTACCTGCTGGAAGACACTCCAGTACCTGCTGGAAGACACTCCAGTACCTGCTGGAAGACACTCCAGTACCTGCTGGAAGACACTCCAGTACCTGCTGGAAGACACTCCAGTACCTGCTGGAAGACACTCCAGTACCTGCTGGAAGACACTCCAGTACCTGCTGGAAGACACTCCAGTACCTGCTAGAAGACACTCCAGTCACTGCTGGAAGACACTCCAGTACCTGCTGGAAGACACTCCAGTACCTGCTGGAAGACACTCCAGTACCTGCTGGAAGACACTCCAGTACCTGCTGGAAGACACTCCAGTACCTGCTGGAAGACACTTCAGTACCTTCTGGAAGACACTCCAGTATTTGCTGGAAGACACTCCAGTACCTTCTGGAAGACACTCCAGTACCTGCTAGAAGACACTCCAGTACCTGCTGGAAGACACTCCAATACGTGCTTGAAGACACTCCAGCACCTGCTCTAAGACACTCCAGTCACTGCTAGAAGACACTCCAGTACCTGCTGGAAGACACTCCAGTACCTGCTGGAAGACACTCCAGTACCTGCTGGAAGACACTCCAGTACCTGCTGGAAGACACTTCAGTACCTTCTGGAAGACACTCCAGTATTTGCTGGAAGACACTCCAGTACCTTCTGGAAGACACTCCAGTACCTGCTAGAAGACACTCCAGTACCTGCTGGAAGACACTCCAGTACCTGCTGGAAGACACTCCAGGACCTGCTGGAAGACGCTCCAGTACCTGCTGGAAGACACTCCAGTACCTGCTGGAAGTTACTCCAGTACCTGCTGGAAGACACCCCAGTCACTGCTGGAAGACACTCCAGTACCTGCTGGAAGACACTCCAGTACCTGCTGGAAGACACTCCAGTACCTGCTGGAAGACACTCCAATACCTGCTGGAAGACACTCCAGTACCTGCTGGAAGACACTCCAGTACCTGCTGGAAGACACTCCAGTACCTGCTGGAAGACACTCCAGTACCTGCTGGAAGACACTCCAGTACCTGCTGGAAGACACTCTAATACCTGCTGGAAGATACTCCAGTACCTGCTGGAAGACACTCCAGTCACTGCGAGAAGACACTCCAGTACCTGCTGGAAGACACTCCAGTACCTGCTGGAAGACACTCCAGTACCTGCTGGAAGACACTCCAGTACCTGCTGGAAGACACTTCAGTACCTTCTGGAAGACACTCCAGTATTTGCTGGAAGACACTCCAGTACCTTCTGGAAGACACTCCAGTACCTGCTAGAAGACACTCCAGTACCTGCTGGAAGACACTCCAATACGTGCTGGAAGACACTCCAGCACCTGCTCTAAGACACTCCAGTCACTGCTAGAAGACACTCCAGTACCTGCTGGAAGACACTCCAGTACCTGCTGGAAGACACTCCAGTACCTGCTGGAAGACACTCCAGTACCTGCTGGAAGACACTTCAGTACCTTCTGGAAGACACTCCAGTATTTGCTGGAAGACACTCCAGTACCTTCTGGAAGACACTCCAGTACCTGCTAGAAGACACTCCAGTACCTGCTGGAAGACACTCCAGTATTTGCTGGAAGACACTCCAGTACCTTCTGGAAGACACTCCAGTACCTGCTAGAAGACACTCCAGTACCTGCTGGAAGACACTCCAGTACCTGCTGGAAGACACTCCAGTACCTGCTCTAAGACACTCCAGTACCTTCTGGAAGACACTCCAGTACCTGCTGGAAGACACTCCAGTACCTGCTGGAAGACACTCCAGTACCTGCTGGAAGACACTCCAGTACCTGCTCTAAGACACTCCAGTACCTTCTGGAAGACACTCCAGTACCTGCTAGAAGACACTCCAGTACCTGCTGGAAGACACTCCAGTACCTGCTGGAAGACACTCCAGTACCTGCTCTAAGACACTCCAGTACCTTCTGGAAGACACTCCAGTACCTGCTGGAAGACACTCCAGTACCTGCTAGAAGACACTCCAGTACCTGCTGGAAGACACTCCAGTACCTGCTGGAAGACACTCCAGTACCTGCTCTAAGACACTCCAGTACCTGCTGGAAGACACTCCAGTACCTGCTGGAAGACACTCCAGTACCTGCTCTAAGACACTCCAGTACCTTCTGGAAGACACTCCAGTACCTGCTGGAAGACACTCCAGTACCTGCTCTAAGACACTCCAGTACCTTCTGGAAGACACTCCAGTACCTGCTGGAAGACACTCCAATACGTGCTGGAAGACACTCCAGCACCTGCTCTAAGACACTCCAGTCGCTGCTAGAAGACACTCCAGTACCTGCTGGAAGTTACTCCAGTACCTGCTGGAAGACACCCCAGTCACTGCTGGAAGACACTCCAGTACCTGCTGGAAGACACTCCAGTACCTGCTGGAAGTTACTCCAGTACCTGCTGGAAGACACCCCAGTCACTGCTGGAAGACACTCCAGTACCTGCTGGAAGACACTCCAGTACCTGCTGGAAGACACTCCAGTACCTGCTGGAAGACACTCCAGTACCTGCTAGAAGACACTCCAGTACCTGCTGGAAGACACTCCAGTACCTGCTAGAAGACACTCCAGTACCTGCTGGAAGACACTCCAGTACCTGCTGGAAGACACTCCAGTACCTGCTGGAAGACACTCCAGTACCTGCTGGAAGACACTCCAGTACCTGCTGGAAGACACTCCAGTACCTGCTGGAAGACACTCCAGTACCTGCTGGAAGACACTCCAGTACCTGCTGGAAGACACTCCAGTACCTGCTGGAAGACACTCCAGTACCTGCTAGAAGACACTCCAGTCACTGCTGGAAGACACTCCAGTACCTGCTGGAAGACACTCCAGTACCTCCTGGAAGACACTCCAGTACCTGCTGGAAGACACTCCAGTACCTGCTGGAAGACACTCCAGTACCTGCTGGAAGACACTCCAGTACCTGCTGGAAGACACTCCAGTACCTGCTGGAAGACACTCCAGTACCTGCTAGAAGACACTCCAGTACCTGCTGGAAGACACTCCAGTACCTGCTAGAAGACACTCCAGTACCTGCTGGAAGACACTCCAGTCACTGCTAGAAGACACTCCAGTACCTGCTGGAAGACACTCCAGTACCTGCTAGAAGACACTCCAGTACCTGCTGGAAGACACTCCAGCACCTGCTAGAAGACACTCCAGTACCTGCTGGAAGACACTCCAGTACCTGCTAGAAGACACTCCAGTACCTGCTGGAAGACACTCCAGTACCTGCTGGAAGACACTCCAGTACCTGCTAGAAGACACTCCAGTACCTGCTGGAAGACACTCCAGTATCTGCTGGAAGACACTCCAGTACCTGCTGGAAGACAATCCAGTACCTGCTGGAAGACACTTCAGTACCTTCTGGAAGACACTCCAATACCTGCTGGAAGACACTTCAGTACCTTCTGGAAGACACTCCAGTACCTGCTAGAAGACACTCCAGTCACTGCTAGAAGACACTCCAGTACCTGCTGGAAGACAATCCAGTACCTGCTGGAAGACACTCCAGTACCTGCTGGAAGACACTTCAGTACCTTCTGGAAGACACTCCAGTATCTGCTGGAAGACACTCCAGTACCTTCTGGAAGACACTCCAGTACCTGCTAGAAGACACTCCAGTCACTGCTAGAAGACACTCCAGTACCTGCTGGAAGACAGTCCAGTACCTGCTGGAAGACACTCCAGTATCTGCTGGAAGACACTCCAGTCACTGCTAGAAGACACTCCAGTCACTGCTAGAAGACACTCCAGTACCTGCTGGAAGACACTCCAGTACCTGCTGGAAGACACTCCAGTATCTGCTGGAAGACACTCCAGTACCTGCTAGAAGACACTCCAGTCACTGCTAGAAGACACTCCAGTCACTGCTAGAAGACACTCCAGTACCTGCTGGAAGACACTCCAGTACCAACTGGAAATATTACAGTCTTGGGTAAAAGTTGTCCATTTACCTAATGATTTTAATTAAAAAAAAGAGAGAAATTGCCCTTTCCATCTTTATTCTTTCCTTCCCTCTTCTTTCTCTTTCTCTTCTTTCCCATGCTCTCCTTTCTCTAACTTCCCTTCTCCTTATCCTGCCCACACCTATCCTTCCTTCTCCTTATCCTGCCCTCACCTATTCTTCCTTCTCTTGCACACCCATCCTCTTCCTTCTATTCATCTTTCCTTTTCTCTCCCCCTCTTCCTCTCTATCTTACCCACCTTTCCTCCATACACCTCTCTTCTCTCTTTCCTCCCATCCTACCTCCCTCCTTCCCGCCTCCCCCACTCCAACAAAACATTGTAGCTAAAATGGTCTCCCGCCAAGGTGGTCGTAATAACCGGTGCCTCGGAAATATATATCCGCCACCCATTAAGTCTCCTCTTATGTTTTTAGTGACATTCCTTTGTGGATGTTTATAAAGTAGGAACATGGTGGATGTTTACACAGTAGCAACATAGTGGATGTTTACACAGTAGCAACATAGTGGATGTTTACACAGTAGCAACATAGTGGATGTTTACACAGTAGCAACATAGTGGATGTTTACAAAGTAGCAACATAGTGGATGTTTACACAGTAGCAACATAGTGGATGTTTACAAAGTAGCAACATAGTGGATGTTTACACAGTAGCAACATAGTGGATGTTTACACAGTAGCAACATAGTGGATGTTTACAAAGTAGCAACATAGTGGATGTTTACACAGTAGCAACATAGTGGATGTTTACAAAATAGCAACATAGTGGATGTTTACAAAGTAGCAACATAGTGGATGTTTACACAGTAGCAATATAGTGAATGTTTACAAAGTAGCAACATAGTGGATGTTTACACAGTAGCAACATAGTGGATGTTTACAAAGCAGCAACATGGTAGATGTTTACAAAGTAGCAACATAGTGGATGTTTACACAGTAGCAACATAGTGGATGTTTACAAAGTAGGAACATAGTGGATGTTTACAAAGTAGCAACATAGTGGATGTTTACAAAGTAGCAACATAGTGGATGTTTACAAAGTAGCAACATGGTAGATGTTTACAAAGTAGCAACATAGTGGATGTTTACACAGTAGCAAGATAGTGGATATTTACACAGTAGCAAGATAGTGGATGTTTACAAAGTAGCAACATAGTGGATGTTTACAAAGTAGCAACATGGTAGATGTTTACAAAGTAGCAACATAGTGGATGTTTACAAAGTAGCAACATCGTAGATGTTTACAAAGTAGCAACATAGTGGATATTTACAAAGCAACATAGTGGATATTTACAAAGTAGCAACATCGTAGATGTTTACAAAGTAGCAACATAGTGGATATTTACAAAGCAACATAGTGGATATTTACAAAGTAGCAACATCGTAGATGTTTACAAAGTAGCAACATAGTGGATATTTACAAAGTAGCAAGATTCTTTGGGAAGGGTGCGGGGAGTGAGTGGATTATTATTGGTGTTAGCAAATGTTTAGAATGGGTTTGTATTGGGCCAGGTCTCTGTACCCTCCTAGTTGTGGCTACGGGGGTTGATGAACCGCTCCTGGTGCCGTAAATGAAGTTTTCGTGTCTGGTGACACATATGTAGCCAGCACACACCTTCCCTGGAGGAACAGGTACATAAAACAACGTAACCTTTCATAACTAAGACGTTTCGCCATTTCATCCACATGGAGACTCGATGCCTCTTCCACTCACACAGCTTCCATATTCATTTCTCTAACTTGCTATGTATACACAAACTATTTGGTTGTAACTGGGCGCACTGCGCTCTTACCCTCGGTTAGGTTAGGTAAGATTCGTCGGGAAACAGGACAAGTGTTTCCTGCACGAGTCTTAGTCATATGATGACCCGCAGCTGGAGCTTTTGGTCATCTGACCGAGGAATTCCGCTGGCTTATCGGTCCACCCCTTTAAAAATTATGATTATAATTATAGACGTGAGGCGTGAATGTCTTGAAGACGTAGCAAAGGTGGGGACGTGTTATTGTACCATCAGCACATTTACTTCGCTGTTTATTCCCTCGACAGACACATTCGTGTAATTGTGAACTATAAAGGAGCCAAGACAGACCCTTAACACCCGTGGCTCCTTACCCTAGCATCATGACCCATGACTCCTGACCTCTGACCCAGGACCCCTGACCTTTGACCCCTGACCTGTGACTCCTGACCATAACCCCTGACCCCAGTTATTATTAGCTGTAAAGGTACTAGGACAGGAACCTTGTATGAGTAGTTTATTATAGATTTTTAGTATCCATCTCCCTACTTTATCCGGTATGCGTTATGTCTCCATGTTATGGACTGTTACTGTGAAGTATCACAGCCTAAGACAGAACTCTGGGTATTTTTTTATGTAACAATGGTGTGTAACCTGGAACTACTGGAAGACCGCTTATAACGGGTCCCCATTCTGATTTCTGTCGTCTTAATTCTGGATGTAAATAAGACACAATGCAGGTTATAGTATTGTGTGTCTCATTTGCTCACATCTTGCTGGTCTCTGTGTGAACTTGTGGGCGAAATGTCTTCACACTAAAATGCCACAACCATTATTGTGTGTGATGGTAAAAATGGTTTAAAAAACCGATAAGTTGAAGAATGAGACACTTGTGCAACATTTGGGAATCATCATTACGGAATCGTTTCGCCAGCCAGTGGTTTCTTCAGCCCAATACGAAGAACGGTGGAAGACGAGATGGAGGAGTTTGAGGTAATCAGTCCCTCGGCTTTGATCATATGAACCTCAGATTCCTCTCTTCCGTAATACAGATTACCAAATGGTGTACAAGTGTCCTATAAGGTTAGGTTAGGTAAGGTTTGTCAGGAAACAGAACAAGTGTTTCCCGACGCGGGTCTGTGTGTCCTATTTACCCACTCTGGGTATACTGTGAACATTATACAGGGTGTTTCACTCGTAAGAGGCCCCGAGTTATTGTTTACTACAGATACAATATGCAAACAAGACGGTTGCAACTACGGAAGTACCAACCCGGGGCCTCCTACGAGCGAAACAGCCCGTATTACCTCGATCTACGAGAGAACTTCTCCAAATCTCTGATGCTGCTGCTGTCTTCAAGAGTCTCCTGGTTGGTAGTTCGTGACCTCCCACAGCACACTGCCCTCATTCCTTATCATGCTCCACCGCCTCATATACCTCGGTCAAACATACATGATGGGGAACATAGATGATGGGAAACATACATGGTGGGAAACATAGATGATGGGAAACATACATGGTGGGAAACATAGATGATGGGAACATAGATGATGGGGAACATAGATGATGGGAAACATACATGGTGGGAAACATAGATGATGGGAACATAGATGATGGGGAACATAGATGATGGGGAACATTGATGATGGGGAACATAGATGATGGGGAACATAGATGATGGAGAACGTAGATGATGGGGAACATAGATGATGGGGAACATAGATGATGGGAAACATACATGGTGGGAAACATAGATGATGGAGAACATAGATGATGGAGAACATAGATGATGGAGAACATAGATGATGGAGAACATAGATGATGGAGAACATAGATGATGGGGAACATAGATGATGGAGAACATAGATGATGGAGAACATAGATGATGGAGAACATAGATGATGGAGAACATAGATGAGAACATAGATGATGGAGAACATAGATGATGGAGAACATAGATGATGGGGAACATAGATGATGGAGAACATAGATGATGGGGAACATAGATGATGGGGAACATAGATGATGGAGAACATAGATGATGGAGAACATAGATGATGGAGAACATAGATGATGGGGAACATAGATGATGGAGAACATAGATGATGGAGAACATAGATGATGGAGAACATAGATGATGGGGAACATAGATGATGGAGAACATAGATGATGGAGAACATAGATGATGGGGAACATAGATGATGGAGAACATAGATGATGGAGAACATAGATGATGGAGAACATAGATGATGGAGAACATAGATGATGGAGAACATAGATGATGGAGAACATAGATGATGGAGAACATAGATGATGGAGAACATAGATGATGGAGAACATAGATGATGGAGAACATAGATGATGGAGAACATAGATGATGGGGAACATAGATGATGGAGAACATAGATGATGGAGAACATAGATGATGGGGAACATAGATGATGGAGAACATAGATGATGGAGAACATAGATGATGGAGAACATAGATGATGGAGAACATAGATGATAGAGAACATAGATGATGGAGAACATAGATGATGGAGAACATAGATGATGGGGAACATAGATGATGGAGAACATAGGATGGAGAACGAACATAGATGATGGAGAACATAGATGATGGAGAACATAGATGATGATGGGAACATAGATGATGGGGAACATAGATGATGGGGAACATAGATGATGGGGAACATTGATGATGGGGAACAGAGATGATTGAGAACATAGATTATGGTGAACATAGATGATGGAGAACATAGATGATGGAGAACATAGATGATGGGGAACATAGATGATGGGGAACATAGATGATGGAGAACATAGATGATGGAGAACATAGATGATGGGGAACATAGATGATGGAGAACATAGATGATGGAGAACATAGATGATGGGGAACATAGATGATGGGGAACATAGATGATGGAGAACATAGATGAGAACATAGATGATGGGAACATAGATAGATGATGGGGAACATAGATGATGGGGAACATAGATGAACATGATGATGGGGAACATAGATAGATGATGGGGAACATAGATGATGGGGAACATAGATGATGGAGAACATAGATGATGGGGAACATAGATGATAGATGGAGATGGGGAACATAGATGATGGGGAACATAGATGATGGGGATGATGGGGAACGAACATAGATGATAGATGATGGGGAACGTAGATGATGAACATAGGATGGGGAACATAGATGATGGAGAACATAGAGAACATAGATGATGGGGAACGAACATAGATGATGGAGAACATAGATGATGGGGAACATAGATGATGGGGAACATAGATGATGGGGAACGAACATAGATGATGGGGAACATAGATGATGGGGAATATAGATGATGGGGAACGATGATGGGGAACATAGATGATGGGGAACATAGATGATGGGGAACATAGATGATGGGGAACATAGATGATGGGGAACATTGATGATGGGGAACATAGATGATGGGGAACATAGATGATGGGGAACATAGATGATGGGGAACATTGATGATGGGGAACATAGATGATGGGGAACATAGATGATGGGGAACATTGATGATGGGGAACATAGATGAGAACATGATGGGGAACATAGATGATGGGGAACATAGATGATGGGGAACATTGGAGATGATGGGGAATATAGATGATGGGGAACATAGATGATGGGGAACATAGATGATGGGGAACATAGATGATGGGGAACATAGATGATGGGGAACATAGATGGTGGGGAACATAGATGATGGGGAACATAGATGAACATAGATGGGAGAACATGGAGAACATAGATGATGGAGAACATAGATGATGGAGAACATAGATGATGGAGAACATAGATGATGGGGAACATAGATGATGGGGAACATAGATGATGGGGAACATAGATGATGGAGAACATAGATGATGGGGAACATAGATGATGGGGAACATAGATGATGGAGAACATAGATGATGGGGAACATAGATGATGGAGAACATAGATGATGGAGAACATAGATGATGGGGAACATAGATGATGGAGAACATAGATGATGGGGAACATAGATGATGGAGAACATAGATGATGGGGAACATAGATGATGGAGAACATAGATGATGGAGAACATAGATGATGGGGAACATAGATGATGGGGAACATAGATGATGGGGAACATAGATGATGGGGAACATAGATGATGGGGAACATAGATGATGGGGAACATAGATGATGGGGAACATAGATGATGGGGAACATAGATGATGGGGAACATAGATGATGGGGAACATTGATGATGGGGAACATAGATGATGGGAACATAGATGATGGGAAACATAGATGATGGGAACATAGATGATGGGGAACATGGATGATGGGGAACATTGATGATGGGGAACATAGATGATGGGGAACATAGATGATGGAGAACATAGATGATGGAGAACATAGATGATGGGGAACATATATGATGGGGAATATAGATGATGGAGAACATAGATGATGGGGAACATTGATGATGGGGAACATAGATGATGGAGAACATAGATGATGGGGAATGTAGATGATGGGGAACATTGATGATGGGGAACATAGATGATGGGGAACATAGATGATGGGGAGCATAGATGGTGGGGAACATAGATGATGGGGAACATGGATGATGGGGAACATTGATGATGGGGAACATACATGGTGGGAAACATAGATGATGGGGAACATAGATGATGGGGAACATATATGATGGGGAATATAGATGATGGGGAACATAGATGATGGGGAACATAAATGATGGGGAACATAGATGATGGGGAATGTAGATGATGGGGAACATATATGATGGGGAATATAGATGATGGGGAACATAGATGATGGGGAACATATATGATGGGGAACATAGATGATGGGGAACATAGATGATGGGGAACATAGATGATGGGGAACATAGATGATGGGGAACATAGATGATGGGGAACGTCGCTGATGGGGAACATAGATGATGGGGAACATAGATGATGGGGAACATAGATGATGGGGAACATAGATGATGGGGAACATAGATGATGGGGAACATAGATGATGGGGAACGTAGATGATGGGGAACATAGATGATGGGGAACATAGATGATGGGGAACATAGATGATGGGGAACATAGATGATGGGGAACATAGATGATGGGGAACGTAGATGATGGGGAACATAGATGATGGGAAACATAGATGATGGGGAACATAGATGATGGGGAACATAGATGATGGGGAACGTAGATGATGGGGAACATAGATGATGGGAAACATAGATGATGGGGAACATAGATGATGGGGAACGTAGATGATGGGGAACAAACATGGTGGGAAACAGATAATGGGAAACATAAACGATGGTAAACAGATTGTGGGAACTATAGATGATGGGAAACATTATATTATTATTATTATTATAATCAAGGGGGAAGCGCTAAACCCGGAGGATTATACAGCGCCTGGGGGGGGGATGTGGAAGGCATTCAGGCTTAATTCGGGGAACTGGAGCACAGATCCAATTTCCTAAATCAAGAGCCCCTCACTAACATCAAGGAACCTTCCTTGAGGGGTAACATTGTATTGAAGGGCGTGTTCCCGCCACGTGATCAGCTGACGGGAGACGCAGACACTGTTACCACCACCATCGCCGCCCCTACACCCCATTACACCACTTTTCACTCACCTTATTTTATCTAATTTTTTTTACCTGTTATCTCTCCTTGGATTGGTTGTGGATAGAGGGATGTTGTGGGGGAGCAATTTTTAGAGTGGGATGAGAAGTTATGTGGTGGAGGAGAGGTGGGTGGGTGTGGCGGTGGTGGCAACACTGAGCAGCCCCGTAGCCTTGCTGGCAGACGACGTTGAAGAACACGTGGTCACCACACTTACACCACCACCACCATATACCACTACCACCACACATCATTACCACCACACACCATTACTACCACACTTACACCACCAACACCACTTACACCACAGCCACATACACCACCATAACCAACACACACTACCACTTACACCACCACACCACCACCACCACCACACCACCATCACACCACCATCACCACACCACTACCACTACACTTACATCATCACCACACTTTCACCACTACCACAATTGCACCACCACCACACTTCACCACCACAGTTACACCACCGCCACAATTACACCACCACACTTACACCATCCTTACATCACCACCACACGTACACCGCCACCACACTAATAACAACACCGCTACACTTACAACACCACCACTCTTACACGACCACCACACTTACACCACCACCACACTGACACCACCACCACACTTTCACCACTACCACAATTACACCACCACCACACTTCACCTCAGTTACGCCACCGCCACAATTACACCACCACCACACTTACACCATCCTTACATCACCACCACATGTACACCACCACCACACTAATAACAACACCGCTACACTTACAACACCACCACACTAACACCACCACATTTACACGACCACCACACTGACAGCACCACCATGCTTACATCACCACCACACGTACACCACCACCACACTAACAACAACACCGCTACACTTGCAACACCACAACACTAACAACACCACCACACTTACAGTACCACCACATAACACCACCACACTTACAACACCACCACGACACTTACGCCACCACGACACTCGCACCACCACCACACTTACACCATCACCACACTTACACTACCACCACAATTACATCACCACCACAATTACAACACCACCACACTTAAACCTAGAAGCACTTGTACTCACTGGAGCGCAGGCGAGAGATATACATCATAATTTACACCTGGAAAATCTTAGAGGGATTGGTCCCTAATCTGAACACAGAAATCACTCCCTACGACAGTAAAAGACTGGGCAGGTGATGCAACATACCCCCAGTGAAAAGTAAGGGCACCAATGGTACACTAAGAGAAAATACAATAAGTGTCCGGGGCCCAAGACTGTTCAACAGCCTCCCACCAATAGACCCCTGGTTGTCTTCAAGATGGAGGGGGACAAATACCTAAAGTCAGTGCCGGATCAGCCGGGTTGTGGCTCGTACGTTGGACTACGTGCAGCCAGCAGTAACAGCCTCGTTGATCAGGCTCTGGTCCACCAGGAGGCCCGGTCATGGACCGGGCAGGGGGGGGCGTTGATCCCCGGAATGCCCTGCAGGTAGGCTCCATGTAGGTAGATACACAACCACAATTACAACAGCACAACAATTACAACACTACCACACTGCCACCACCACAATTACACCGCTACCACCACACTTACACCGCCACCACCACAATTACACTGCACCACCACACTTACACCGCCACCACCACAATTACACTGCACCACCACACTTACACCGCCACCACCACAATTACACTGCACCACCACACTTACACCGCCACCACCACAATTACACTGCACCACCACACTTACACCGCCACCACACTTACAAAAGTGGGACAGACAAGAGGCTGGCATCTCTAACATACAAACTGTCAAAATTTCTGGAGAAGATAGTTAAGGATATTGGATCACAACGAGAGGAAGTTCTCTGCAGGAACCAGCTAGGATTTAAGGATCTTGCTGGAGGTCTCTGAGAGTCACAGATAAAACAAAAAAGACAGAGCTGGGTGGACTGCATCTTCTTAGAGTACAAGGAAGGAATTGACAGTGTACCGCACTAGATATTAATGGAAATATTTGAGAATCAGGCGAGGTTAGAAGGAAGTCAGTGAGTACCTGAATGAGAGAAGGCGGAGAATAACAGTAAGGGATGAGATGTCGGAGTGGGAGAGAGTATCCAGTGGGGTTCCACAAGGGTAAGTATTAGGACCACTACTATTCCTAATACATAAGACATTAGACATGTGCAACGTGTATGCATAAATAAAACGTGTAACACCTGTGTGTGTAAAAAAGTCATGTGTACCATCTGTGTATAAAAAAGACACATGTCACCACCTGTGTGTAAAAGACACGTGCGCCATCTGTGTGTAAAAAGACACATATGCACCACCTGTGTGTAAAAGACACATGTTCACCACCTGTGTGTAAAAGACACATGTGCACCACCTGTATTTAACAAAAGACACATGTGCATCACCTGTGTGTAGAGAAGGGCATGTGCACCACCTGTGTGTAAAAAAGACACATGTGCACCACCTGTGTGTATGAAAGACACATGTGCACCACCTGTGTGTAAAAGACACATGTGCACCACCTGTATTTAACAAAAGACACATGTGCATCACCTGTGTGTAGAGAAGGGCATGTGCACCACCTGTGTGTAAAAAAGACACATGTGCACCACCTGTGTGTATGAAAGACACATGTGCACCACCTGTGTGTAAAAAAGACACATGTGCACCACCTGTGTGTATAAAAGACACATGTGCATCACCTGTGTGTAGAGAAGGGCATGTGCACCACCTGTGTGTAAAAAAGACACATGTGCACCACCTGTGTGTATAAAAGACACATGTGCACCACCTGTGTGTAAAAAAGACACATGTGCACCACCTGTGTGTATAAAAGACACATGTGCACCACCTGTGTGTATAAAAGACACATGTGCACCACCTGTGTGTATGAAAGACACATGTGCACCACCTGTGTGTAAAAAAGACACATGTGCACCACCTGTGTGTAAAAAAGACACATGTGCACCATCTGTGTGTATAAAAGACACATGTGCACCACCTGTGTGTAAAAAAGACACATGTGCACCACCTGTGTGTAAAAAAGACACATGTGCACCACCTGTGTGTATGAAAGACACATGTGCACCACCTGTGTGTAAAAAAGACACATGTGCACCACCTGTGTGTAAAAAAGACACATGTGCACCACCTGTGTGTATGAAAGACACATGTGCACCACCTGTGTGTAAAAAAGACACATGTGCACCACCTGTGTGTAAAAAAGACACATGTGCACCACCTGTGTGTAAAAAAGACACATGTGCACCACCGGTGTGTGACACATGTGCACCACCTGTGTGTATGAAAGACACATGTGCACCACCTGTGTGTAAAAAAGACACATGTGCACCACCTGTGTGTAAAAAAGACACATGGCACCACCTGTGTGTAAAAAAGACACATGTGCACCACCTGTGTGTAAAAAAGACACATGTGCACCACCTGTGTGTAAAAAAGACACATGTGCACCACCTGTGTGTAAAAAAGACACATGTGCACCACCTGTGTGTAAAAAAGACACATGTGCACCACCTGTGTGTAAAAAAGACACATGTGCACCACCTGTGTGTAAAAAAGACACATGTGCACCACCTGTGTGTAAAAAAGACACATGTGCACCACCTGTGTGTAAAAAAGACACATGTGCACCACCTGTGTGTAAAAAAGACACATGTGCAACATTATACACATTTCGGGTTGTGGACTTTTTCTGTGAAGACGTTTCATCCAACCAGAGTGGACGAAACGTCTCACCAACACATGTCAGTCTTTAGAGAAAAACTGTTTGTGACTTCATAAATCTCAGTGTGTGGGCGAAACGTTGTCAGTATGTTATAACGCATTCATGTATACATTTGCATGTGTATCTTAAGTGAACAGACGTTTCGCTTGCACTGAAAACTTTGTGAGAATATAGAGTCATGAGGATAGAGTCATGAGGATAGAGAGTCATGAGGATAGAGTCATGAGGATAGAGTCACGAGGATAGTCATGAGGATAGAGAGTCACGAGGATAGAGTCATGAGGATAGAGAGTCATGAGGATAGAGTCACGAGGATAGAGTCACGAGGATAAAGTCATGAGGATAGGGTTATGAGGATAAAGAGTCACGAGGATAAAGCCATGAGGATAGAGTCATGAGGATAAAGAGTCATGAGGATAGAGTCACGAGGATAGAGTCACGAGGATAAAGTCATGAGGATAGGGTTATGAGGATAAAGAGTCATGAGGATAGAGCCACGAGGATAGAGTCAGGAGGATAAAGTCATGAGGATAGAGTTATGAGGATAAAGAGTCATGAGGATAGAGTCACGAGGATAGAGTCATGAGGATAGAGTCATGAGGATAGAGAGTCATGAGAATAGAGTCACGAGGATAGAGTCATGAGGATAAAGTCATGAAGATAGTCATGAGGATAGATTCACGAGGATAGTCATGAGCATAGAGACACGAGGATAGAGAGTAATGAGAATAGAGTCTTGCGGATAGTCACGAGGATAGAGAGTCATGAAGATAGTCACGAGGATAGGGTCATGAGGATAGTCATGAAGATAGAGTCATGAGGATAGTCAAGAGGATAGAGTCACGAGGATAGAGAGTCATGAGGATAGAGTAATGAGGATAGAGAGTCATGAAGATAGTCACGAGGATAGGGTCATGAGGATAGTCATGAAGATAGAGTCATGAGGATAGTCAAGAGGATAGAGTCACGAGGATAGAGAGTCATGAGGATAAAGTCATGAGGATAGAGTCATGTGGATAGAGAGTTATGAGGAAAGAGTCATGAGGATAGAGTCAGGAGGATAGAGTCACGCGGATAGTCACGAGGATAGAATCATGAGGATAGAGTCATGATAGAGTCATGAGGATAGAGTGTCATGAGGATAAAGTCATGAGGATAGAGTCATGAGGATAGAGAGTCACGAGGATAAAGTCATGAGGATAGAGTCATGAGGATAGAGAGTTACGAGGATAGAGTCATTAGGATAGAGTCACGAGGATAGAGTCATGAAGATAGAGTCATGAGGATAGTCATGAGGATAGAGTCATGAGGATAGAGTCATAAGGATAGAGTCACGAGAATAGAGAGTCGTGAGGATAGAGTCATGAGGATAGAGAGTCATGAGGATAGAGTCATGAGGATAGAGTCATGAGGATAGAGAGTCATGAGGATAGAGAGTCATGAGGATAAAGTCACGAGGATAGAGAGTCATGAGGATAGAGAGTCATGAGGATAGAGAGTCATGAGGATAGAGAGTCATGAGGATAAAGTCACGAGGATAGAGAGTCATGAGGATAGAGAGTCATGAGGATAGAGTCACGAGGATAGAGAGTCATGAGGATAGAGAGTCATGAGGATAAAGTCATGAGGATAGAGTCATGTGGATAGAGAGTTATGAGGATAAAGTCATGAGGATAGAGTCATGTGGATAGAGTCACGAGGATAGAATCATGAGGATAGAGTCATGAGGATAGAGTCATGAGGATAGAGTGTCATGAGGATAAAGTGATGAGGATAGAGTCATGAGGATAGAGAGTCACGAGGATAAAGTCATGAGGATAGAGTCATGAGGATAGAGAGTTACGAGGATAGAGTCATTAGGATAGAGTCACGAGGATAGTCATGAAGATAGTCATGAGGATAGTCATGAGGATAGAGTCATGAGGATAGAGTCACGAGAATAGAGAGTCGTGAGGATAGAGTCACGAGGATAGAGAGTCTTGAGGATAGAGTCACGAGGATAGAGAGTCATGAGGATAGAGAGTCATGAGGATAGAGTCACGAGGATAGAGTCACGAGGATAGAGTCATAAGGATAGAGTTACGAGGGTAGAGTCATGAAGATAGAGTCATGGGAACAGAGATCTCGACCGACGTAGGTTACGTGACAGCTGCGTCATCAATGGGTTTGAAACCAGATGAATCAACTAGTCAACTTTACGGCCCACTGCCCATTTACCACACGCCCACACCCAGAGTGCCGCCCACGGTGTAAGCCACCCACCCAGCCTGGAGTTCTCAGCCTCGTATTTCACAAGTGGTCCCATTTAGGCCAAGTTTTGCCCCGTATATCCTGGGAGTAAAATACAGTGGGCAGGCTGGTCACAAGTGTCTGAGTTTTTTCCTAGTTGGTACGATACCCAGTACTCTCTCTCTCTCTCTCTCTCTCTCTCTCTCTCTCTCTCTCTCTCTCTCTCTCTCTCTCTCTCTCTCTCTCTCTCTCTCTCTCTCTGTCTCTCTCTCTGTCTCTCTCTCTGTCTCTCTCTCTGTCTGTCTCTCTCTCTCTCTCTCTCTCTCTCTCTCTCTCTCTCTCTCTCTCTCTCTCTCTCTCTCTGTCTCTCTCTCTCTCTCTGTCTCCTCTCTCTCTCTCTCTCTCTCTCTCTCTCACTTTCTCTCTCTCTTTTTTTTTTTTTTTTTTTTTTTACACAGGGTTTGACAAGGTTAAGGATCCCTAGTTTTATTGACAAGCTATTTACAGGTTAAGGATTCCTAACTTTATTGGCAAGCTAAGAGCAGTTACCTACATCAGCTCATTTGAAAGCATTTTTATTGTTAAGAGACATACAAGTAGGGAACAGGATGAAGTTGGAGCCATCTGTGGGCCAGCATTTTCATTTGATCAACTGACTTGATCTCGTTGACATCATTATGCTGTACAAATGTGTTCCATACTCGAGTCATCCTGGGTATGTATGATCTCAGATGGAGTGATGTTCTGGAGAATGGTACAGCCAGAGTGAAGTTGCTGCTTTCTGCCCGTCTTGTGGCATAAAAGCGTGTTTCACGCTGTCCTCGAAGTGGATCCAAGTGTGGTACTTTGACAATATTGACCTTATACATAACAGTAAGGCCGCCCACATCCCTCCTGTGTTGAAGGCTCTGCTGAAATGACAGATCTATCCAGGATGGGTCCAGGCGAGAGCATACTCAAGGTGTGAGCGTACTTGTGCCTCGTACAGAATCTTGCAACCCCTACTGTCAAGCAGATGCGAGATACGGCGAAGTGTTGTAAGCTTCCTGGCTGCCTTGTTTGCTAGATTTACAACATGGTTCTTCATGGTTAGTTTGGAGTCAAATTTCACCCCAAGGATATCAACTTCTTCTCCAGGTACCAACACCCTCCCATTCATCCTTGCTACTGCAACAGCATTACCATCATGGTGCCTAGACTCTCTCTCTCTCTCTCTCTCTCTCTCTCTCTCTCTCTCTCTCATAAAAACAGATGTGAACTAAATGAGACACATGTCAAACAGGTATCTTTTGTTCACATTGTTTAAGACCGCTGTAAGTGCAGAACACTTCACCAGGCCGAGGGGACTGACCACCTCAAAACTACAAAGCTGGTGGACTGATGACATCAGCTTTACTTCTCCACTGCTTCTGCTGTCACCATATTTACTCACCTCTTTAATCGACTGAAGAAGTCTACCGTGTGGGCGAAACATTTAGGATAAAGACTCTTCACTGTAACACTTGTGTCTCGCTTATCCCTGAGGCACAATATCCTCCTACACCAGGTGCCATGATTTCTTGAACTGTCTGCTGTGGAGGGCTCTGCTGTGTGGGGCTCTGCTGTGTGGGGCTCTGCTGTGTGGGGCTTTGCTGTGTGGGCTCTGCTATGTAAGGCTCTGCTGTGTAAGGCTCTGCTGTGTAAGGCTCTGCTGTGTGGGGTTCTGCTGTGTAAGGGTCTGCTGTGTAAGTCTCTGCTGTGTAAGGCTCTGCCGTGTAAGGCTCTGCTGTGTAAGGCTCTGCTGCGTAAAGCTCTGCTGTGTGGGGTTCTGCTGTGTAAGGCTCTGCTGTGTAAGGCTCTGCTGTGCAAGGCTTTGCTGTGTAAGGCTTTGATGTGTAAGGCTCTGCTGTGTAAGGCTCTGCTGTGTGGGGTTCTGCTGTGTAAGGGTCTGCTGTGTAAGTCTCTGCTGTGTAAGGCTCTGCCGTGTAAGGCTCTGCTGTGTGGGGCTCTGCTGTGTAAGTCTCTACTGTGTAAGGCTCTGCTGTGTAAGGCTCTGCTGTGTAAGGCTCTGCTGTGTGGGGCTTTGCTGTGTAAGTCTCTGCTGTGTGGGGCTCTGCTGTGTAAGGCTCTGCTGTGTAAGGCTCTGCTGTGTAAGGCTTTGCTGTGTAAGTCTCTGCTGTGTGGGGCTCTGCTGTGTAAGGCTCTGATGTGTGGGGCTCTCCTGTGTAGATCTCTGCTGTGTAAGGCTCTGCTATGTAAGGCTCTGCTGTGTAAGGCTCTGCTGTGTAAGGCTCTGCTGTGTAAGGCTTTGCTGTGTAAGGCTCTGCTGTGTGGGGCTCTGCTGTGTAAATCTGTTGTGTAAGGCTCTGATTTGTGGGGCTCTGCTGTGTAAGGCTCTGCTGTGTGGGGCTCTGCTGTGTGGGGCTCTGCTGTGTGGGGCTCTGCTGTGTAAGGCTCTGCTGTGTGGGACTCTCCTGTGTAAGTCTCTGCTGTGTAAGGCTCTGCTGTGTGGGGCTCTCCTGTGTAAGTCTCTGCTGTGTAAGGCTCTGCTGTGTGGGGCTCTGCTGTGTAAGGCTCTGCTGTGTAAGGCTCTGCTGTGTAAGGCTTTGCTGCGTAAGGCTCTGCTGTGTGGGGCTCTGCTGTATAAGGCTCTGCTGTGTGGGGCTCTCCTGTGTATGTCTCTGCTGTGTAAGGCTTTGCTGTGTGGGGCTCTGCTGTGTGGGGCTCTGCTGTGTGGGGCTCTGCTGTGTAAGGCTCTGCTGTGTGGGCCTCTGCTGTGTAAGGCTCTGCTGTGTAAGGGTCTGCTGTGTGGGGCTCTGCTGTGTATGGTTCTGCTGGGTGGGGCTCTACTGTGTAAGGTTCTGCTGGGTGGGGCTCTGCTGTATAAGGTTCTGCTGGGTGGGGCTCTGCTGTGTAAGGTTCTGCTGGGTGGGGCTCTACTGTGTAAGGTTCTGCTGGGTGGGGCTCTGCTGTGTAAGGTTCTGCTGGGTGGGGCTCTGCTGTGTAAGGTTCTGCTGTGTGGGACTCTGCTGTGTGGGGCTCTGCTGTGTGGGGCTCTGCTGGGTGGGGCTCTGCTGTGTAAGGTTCTGCTGGGTGGGGCTCTGCTGTGTAAGGTTCTGCTGGGTGGGGCTCTGCTGGGTGGGGCTCTGCTGTGTGGGGCTCTGCTGGGTGGGGCTCTGCTGTGTAAGGTTCTGCTGGGTGGGGCTCTGCTGTGTAAGGCTCTGCTGAGTGGGGCTCTGCTGTGTGGGGCTCTGCTGTATAAGGTTCTGCTGGGTGGGGCTCTGCTGTGTGGGGCTCTGCTGTGTAAGGTTCTGCTGGGTGGGGCTCTGCTGTGTGGGGCTCTGCTGGGTGGGGCTCTGCTGTGTAAGGTTCTGCTGGGTGGGGCTCTGCTGTGTAAGGCTCTGCTGGGTGGGGCTCTGCTGTGTGGGGCTCTGCTGTGTGGGGCTCTGCTGTATAAGGTTCTGCTGGGTGGGGCTCTGCTGTGTGGGGCTCTGCTGTGTAAGGTTCTGCTGGGTGGGGCTCTGCTGTGTGGGGCTCTGCTGTGTAAGGTTCTTCTGGGTGGGGCTCTGCTGTGTAAGGTTCTGCTGGGTGGGACTCTGCTGTGTGGGGCTCTGCTGTGTAGGGTTCTGCTGGGTGGGGCTCTGCTGTGTGGGGCTCTGCTGTGTAAGGTTCTGCTGGGTGGGGCTCTGCTGTGTAAGGCTCTGCTGGGTGGGGCTCTGCTGTGTAAGGCTCTGCTGGGTGGGGCTCTGCTGTGTAAGGCTCTGCTGTGTAAGGTTCTGCTGTGTAAGGCTCTGCTGTGTGGGGCTCTGCTGTGTAAGGCTCTGCTGTGTGGGGCTCTGCTGTGTAAATTTCTGCTGGGTGGGGCTCTACTGTGTAAGGTTCTGCTGGGTGGGGCTCTGCTGTGTAAGGTTCTGCTGGGTGGGGCTCTGCTGTGTAAGGCTCTGCTGGGTGGGGCTCTGCTGTGTAAGTCTCTACTGTGTAAGGCTCTGCTGTGTGGGGCTCTGCTGTGTAAGGGTCTGCTGTGTAAGTCTCTGCTGTGTAAGGCTCTGCCGTGTAAGGCTCTGCTGTGTGGGGCTCTGCTGTGTAAGTCTCTACTGTGTAAGGCTCTGCTGTGTAAGGCTCTGCTGTGTAAGGCTCTGCTGTGTGGGGCTTTGCTGTGTAAGTCTCTGCTGTGTGGGGCTCTGCTGTGTAAGGCTCTGCTGTGTAAGGCTCTGCTGTGTAAGGCTTTGCTGTGTAAGTCTCTGCTGTGTGGGGCTCTGCTGTGTAAGGCTCTGATGTGTGGGGCTCTCCTGTGTAGATCTCTGCTGTGTAAGGCTCTGCTATGTAAGGCTCTGCTGTGTAAGGCTCTGCTGTGTAAGGCTCTGCTGTGTAAGGCTTTGCTGTGTAAGGCTCTGCTGTGTGGGGCTCTGCTGTGTAAATCTGTTGTGTAAGGCTCTGATTTGTGGGGCTCTGCTGTGTAAGGCTCTGCTGTGTGGGGCTCTGCTGTGTGGGGCTCTGCTGTGTGGGGCTCTGCTGTGTAAGGCTCTGCTGTGTGGGACTCTCCTGTGTAAGTCTCTGCTGTGTAAGGCTCTGCTGTGTGGGGCTCTCCTGTGTAAGTCTCTGCTGTGTAAGGCTCTGCTGTGTGGGGCTCTGCTGTGTAAGGCTCTGCTGTGTAAGGCTCTGCTGTGTAAGGCTTTGCTGCGTAAGGCTCTGCTGTGTGGGGCTCTGCTGTATAAGGCTCTGCTGTGTGGGGCTCTCCTGTGTAAGTCTCTGCTGTGTAAGGCTTTGCTGTGTGGGGCTCTGCTGTGTGGGGCTCTGCTGTGTGGGGCTCTGCTGTGTAAGGCTCTGCTGTGTGGGCCTCTGCTGTGTAAGGCTCTGCTGTGTAAGGGTCTGCTGTGTGGGGCTCTGCTGTGTATGGTTCTGCTGGGTGGGGCTCTACTGTGTAAGGTTCTGCTGGGTGGGGCTCTGCTGTATAAGGTTCTGCTGGGTGGGGCTCTGCTGTGTAAGGTTCTGCTGGGTGGGGCTCTACTGTGTAAGGTTCTGCTGGGTGGGGCTCTGCTGTGTAAGGTTCTGCTGGGTGGGGCTCTGCTGTGTAAGGTTCTGCTGTGTGGGACTCTGCTGTGTGGGGCTCTGCTGTGTGGGGCTCTGCTGGGTGGGGCTCTGCTGTGTAAGGTTCTGCTGGGTGGGGCTCTGCTGTGTAAGGTTCTGCTGGGTGGGGCTCTGCTGGGTGGGGCTCTGCTGTGTGGGGCTCTGCTGGGTGGGGCTCTGCTGTGTAAGGTTCTGCTGGGTGGGGCTCTGCTGTGTAAGGCTCTGCTGAGTGGGGCTCTGCTGTGTGGGGCTCTGCTGTATAAGGTTCTGCTGGGTGGGGCTCTGCTGTGTGGGGCTCTGCTGTGTAAGGTTCTGCTGGGTGGGGCTCTGCTGTGTGGGGCTCTGCTGGGTGGGGCTCTGCTGTGTAAGGTTCTGCTGGGTGGGGCTCTGCTGTGTAAGGCTCTGCTGGGTGGGGCTCTGCTGTGTGGGGCTCTGCTGTATAAGGTTCTGCTGGGTGGGGCTCTGCTGTGTGGGGCTCTGCTGTGTAAGGTTCTGCTGGGTGGGGCTCTGCTGTGTGGGGCTCTGCTGTGTAAGGTTCTTCTGGGTGGGGCTCTGCTGTGTAAGGTTCTGCTGGGTGGGACTCTGCTGTGTGGGGCTCTGCTGTGTAGGGTTCTGCTGGGTGGGGCTCTGCTGTGTGGGGCTCTGCTGTGTAAGGTTCTGCTGGGTGGGGCTCTGCTGTGTAAGGCTCTGCTGGGTGGGGCTCTGCTGTGTAAGGCTCTGCTGGGTGGGGCTCTGCTGTGTAAGGCTCTGCTGTGTAAGGTTCTGCTGTGTAAGGCTCTGCTGTGTGGGGCTCTGCTGTGTAAGGCTCTGCTGTGTGGGGCTCTGCTGTGTAAATTTCTGCTGGGTGGGGCTCTACTGTGTAAGGTTCTGCTGGGTGGGGCTCTGCTGTGTAAGGTTCTGCTGGGTGGGGCTCTGCTGTGTAAGGCTCTGCTGGGTGGGGCTCTGCTGTGTAAGGCTCTGCTGGGTGGGGCTCTGCTGTGTAAGGCTCTGCTGAGTGGGGCTCTGCTGTGTAAGGCTCTGCTGGGTGGGGCTCTGCTGTGTAAGGCTCTTCTGGGTGGGGCTCTGCTGTGTAAGGCTCTGCTGGGTGGGGCTCTGCTGTGTAAGGCTCTGCTGAGTGGGGCTCTGCTGTGTAAGGCTCTGCTGAGTGGGGCTCTGCTGTGTAAGGCTCTGCTGGGTGGGGCTCTGCTGTGTAAGGCTCTTCTGGGTGGGGCTCTGCTGTGTAAGGCTCTGCTGGGTGGGGTTCTGCTGTGTGGGGCTCTGTCAAAATCCTTGACTGTAATTCAAGTTGATAACAATGTATTTTTATCATAGTTCACTATCTCTGATGTCTAACCAAAACATTTCATTTTTTTTTTAAGTAAGATCGGCCGCTTGTCAGTCCATATTGAAACTCGTTTATCAAGTTATACTCATCAAGTTGGCTTCTAATCGTATCCAATATCACGGATTCCAATATCCCCCATTGTCGAGGCCAGGCTGACTGGGCTGTAATCTGAGGGTAGGAACTTATCTCTTTTGTAGGTAAAACGCAGAGCCATCATCTACATACTAGGTTTTGCAATCTTCTAAAGCCTATGCATGTTCCATGCTTTTAAAGTCCCAAATAACTAGTCGAGACTTGGGGATTTATTTTTCTTCACGCTGTCTGCTTCTTCAGTAACCTGGTTTCTAGTGACGGTGATATTGCTTGATTTGTTCTCCACAGGTTTTCTAAAACTAGCAATATCTGCTAGTTATTGCTAGTTTTATTTGCTTGTTCTTCTGCGAGGACCAACACAAGTGTTTGTTAAGAATTTATAAGTTGTTTCTCATTTCCAGGAATATAAGACAACACAGCAGCACAACACAGCAACATAAGACAACACAGCAACATAAGACAGCAACACAACACAGCAACATAAGACAACACAGCAACATAAGACAACACAGCAACACAACACAGCAACATAAGACAACACAGCAACATAAGACAACACAGCAACACAACACAGCAACATAAGACAGCAACACAACACAGCAACATAAGACAACACAGCAACATAAGACAGCAACACAACACAGCAACATAAGACAACACAGCAACACAACACAGTAACATAAGACAACACAGCAACACAACACAGCAACATAAGACAACACAGCGACACAACACAGCAACATAAGACAGCAACACAACACAGCAACATAAGACAGCAACACAACACAGCAACATAAGACAGCAACACAACACAGCAACATAAGAAAACACAGCAACATAAGACAGCAACATAAAACACAGCAACATAAGACAGCAACACAACACAGCAACATAAGACAACACAGCAACACAACACAGCAACATAAGAGAACACAGCAACACAACACAGCTACATAAGACAGCAACACAACACAGCAACATAAGCAACACACCACAGCAACATAAGACAACACAGCAACATAAGACAGCAACACAACACAGCAACATAAGACAACACAGCAACATAAGACAGCAACACAGCAACACAACACAGCAACATAAGACAACACAGCAACACAACACAGCAACATAAGACAACACAGCAACACAACACAGCAACATAAGACAGCAACACAACACAGCAACATAAGACAACACAGCAACACAACACAGCAACATAAGACAGCAACACAACACAGCAACATAAGACAACACAGCAACACAACACAGCAACATAAGACAACACAGCAACACATCACAGCAACATAAGACAGCAACACAACACAGCAACATAAGACACCACAGCAGCACAACACAACATCATAAGACAGCAACACAACACAGCAACATAAGACAGCAACACAACACAGCAACATAAGAACACAGCAACATAAGACAGCAACACAACACAGCAACATAAGACAAAACAGCAACACAACACAGCAACATAAGACAAAACAGCAACACAACACAGCAACATAAGACAACACAGCAACACAACACAGCAACATAAAACAGCAACACAACACAGCAACATAAGATAACACAGCAACACAACACAGCAACATAAGACAACACAGCAACACAACACAGCAACATAAGACAGCAACACAACACAGCAACATAAGACAACACAGCAACACAACACAACACAGCAACATAAGACAGCAACACAACACAGCAACATAAGACAACACAGCAACATAAGACAGCAACACAACACAGCAACATAAGACAACACAGCAACACAACACAGCAACATAAGACAACACAGCAACACAACAAAGCAACACAACACAGCAACATAAGACAACACAGCAACAAAAGACAACATAGCAACACAACACAGCAAAACAACACAGCAACATAAGACAACACAGCAACACAACACAGCAACACAACACAGCAACATAAGACAACACAGCAACATAAGACAACATAGCAACACAACACAGCGACATAAGACAACACAGCAACACAACACAGCAACATAAGACAACACAGCAACATAAGACAACATAGCAACACAACACAGCAACACAACAGAGCAACATAAGACAACACAGCAACACAACACAGCAACACAACACAGCAACATAAGACAACACAGCAACATAAGACAACATAGCAACACAACATAGCAACACAACACAGCAACACAACACAGCAAGACAACACAGCAACATAAGACAACACAGCAACATAAGACAACATAGCAACACAACACAGCAACACAACACAGCAAGACAACACAGCAGCATCAAGAGACACACAGCGTCTGCTGTGAAGATGGTGCTCCAGGCTGCTGGTGTCTTCCACAGCAGCAACATAAGACAACACAGCAACACAACACAGCAAGACAACACAGCAGCATCAAGAGACACACAGGGTCTGCTGTGAAGATGGTGCTCCAGGCTGCTGGTGTCTTCCACAGCAGCAACATAAGACAACACAGCAACACAACACAGCAAGACAACACAGCAGCATCAAGAGACACACAGGGTCTGCTGTGAAGATGGTGCTCCAGGCTGCTGGTGTCTTCCACAGCAGCAACATAAGACAACACAGCAAGACAACACAGCAAGACAACACAGCAGCATCAAGAGACACACAGGGTCTGCTGTGAAGATGGTGCTCCAGGCTGCTGGTGTCTTCCACAGCAGCAACATAAGACAACACAGCAACACAACACAGCAAGACAACACAGCAGCATCAAGAGACACACAGGGTCTGCTGTGAAGATGGTGCTCCAGGCTGCTGGTGTCTTCCACAGCAGCAACATAAGACAACACAGCAACACAACACAGCAAGACAACACAGCAGCATCAAGAGACACACAGGGTCTGCTGTGAAGATGGTGCTCCAGGCTGCTGGTGTCTTCCACAGCAGCAACATAAGACAACACAGCAACACAACACAGCAAGACAACACAGCAGCATCAAGAGACACACAGGGTCTGCTGTGAAGATGGTGCTCCAGGCTGCTGGTGTCTTCCACAGCAGCAACATAAGACAACACAGCAACACAACACAGCAAGACAACACAGCAGCATCAAGAGACACACAGGGTCTGCTGTGAAGATGGTGCTCCAGGCTGCTGGTGTCTTCCACAGCAGCAACATAAGACAACACAGCAACACAACACAGCAAGACAACACAGCAGCATCAAGAGACACACAGGGTCTGCTGTGAAGATGGTGCTCCAGGCTGCTGGTGTCTTCCACAGCAGCAACATAAGACAACACAGCAACACAACACAGCAGCATCAAGAGACACACAGGGTCTGCTGTGAAGATGGTGCTCCAGGCTGCTGGTGTCTTCCACAGCAGCAACATAAGACAACACAGCAACACAACACAGCAACACAACACAGCAGCATCAAGAGACACACAGGGTCTGCTGTGAAGATGGTGCTCCAGGCTGCTGGTGTCTTCCACAGCAGCAACATAAGACAACACAGCAACACAACACAGCAAGACAACACAGCAGCATCAAGAGACACACAGGGTCTGCTGTGAAGATGGTGCTCCAGGCTGCTGGTGTCTTCCACAGCAGCAACATAAGACAACACAGCAACACAACACAGCAAGACAACACAGCAGCATCAAGAGACACACAGGGTCTGCTGTGAAGATGGTGCTCCAGGCTGCTGGTGTCTTCCACAGCAGCAACATAAGACAACACAGCAACACAACACAGCAACACAACACAGCAGCATCAAGAGACACACAGGGTCTGCTGTGAAGATGGTGCTCCAGGCTGCTGGTGTCTTCCACAGCAGCAACATAAGACAACACAGCAACACAACACAGCAAGACAACACAGCAGCATCAAGAGACACACAGGGTCTGCTGTGAAGATGGTGCTCCAGGCTGCTGGTGTCTTCCACAGCAGCAACATAAGACAACACAGCAACACAACACAGCAAGACAACACAGCAGCATCAAGAGACACACAGGGTCTGCTGTGAAGATGGTGCTCCAGGCTGCTGGTGTCTTCCACAGCAGCAACATAAGACAACACAGCAACACAACACAGCAAGACAACACAGCAGCATCAAGAGACACACAGGGTCTGCTGTGAAGATGGTGCTCCAGGCTGCTGGTGTCTTCCACAGCAGCAACATAAGACAACACAGCAAGACAACACAGCAGCATCAAGAGACACACAGGGTCTGCTGTGAAGATGGTGCTCCAGGCTGCTGGTGTCTTCCACAGCAGCAACATAAGACAACACAGCAACACAACACAGCAACACAACACAGCAGCATCAAGAGACACACAGGGTCTGCTGTGAAGATGGTGCTCCAGGCTGCTGGTGTCTTCCACAGCAGCAACATAAGACAACACAGCAAGACAACACAGCAGCATCAAGAGACACACAGGGTCTGCTGTGAAGATGGTGCTCCAGGCTGCTGGTGTCTTCCACAGCAGCAACATAAGACAACACAGCAACACAACACAGCAAGACAACACAGCAGCATCAAGAGACACACAGGGTCTGCTGTGAAGATGGTGCTCCAGGCTGCTGGTGTCTTCCACAGCAGCAACATAAGACAACACAGCAACACAACACAGCAAGACAACACAGCAGCATCAAGAGACACACAGGGTCTGCTGTGAAGATGGTGCTCCAGGCTGCTGGTGTCTTCCACAGCAGCAACATAAGACAACACAGCAACACAACACAGCAGCATCAAGAGACACACAGGGTCTGCTGTGAAGATGGTGCTCCAGGCTGCTGGTGTCTTCCACAGCAGCAACATAAGACAACACAGCAACACAACACAGCAAGACAACACAGCAGCATCAAGAGACACACAGGGTCTGCTGTGAAGATGGTGCTCCAGGCTGCTGGTGTCTTCCACAGCAGCAACATAAGACAACACAGCAACACAACACAGCAAGACAACACAGCAGCATCAAGAGACACACAGGGTCTGCTGTGAAGATGGTGCTCCAGGCTGCTGGTGTCTTCCACAGCAGCAACATAAGACAACACAGCAACACAACACAGCAGCATCAAGAGACACACAGGGTCTGCTGTGAAGATGGTGCTCCAGGCTGCTGGTGTCTTCCACAGCAGCAACATAAGACAACACAGCAACACAACACAGCAAGACAACACAGCAGCATCAAGAGACACACAGGGTCTGCTGTGAAGATGGTGCTCCAGGCTGCTGGTGTCTTCCACAGCAGCAACATAAGACAACACAGCAACACAACACAGCAAGACAACACAGCAGCATCAAGAGACACACAGGGTCTGCTGTGAAGATGGTGCTCCAGGCTGCTGGTGTCTTCCACAGCAGCAACATAAGACAACACAGCAACACAACACAGCAAGACAACACAGCAGCATCAAGAGACACACAGGGTCTGCTGTGAAGATGGTGCTCCAGGCTGCTGGTGTCTTCCACAGCAGCAACATAAGACAACACAGCAACACAACACAGCACAACACAGCAGCATCAAGAGACACACAGGGTCTGCTGTGAAGATGGTGCTCCAGGCTGCTGGTGTCTTCCACAGCAGCAACATAAGACAACACAGCAACACAACACAGCAAGACAACACAGCAGCATCAAGAGACACACAGGGTCTGCTGTGAAGATGGTGCTCCAGGCTGCTGGTGTCTTCCACAGCAGCAACATAAGACAACACAGCAACACAACACAGCAAGACAACACAGCAGCATCAAGAGACACACAGGGTCTGCTGTGAAGATGGTGCTCCAGGCTGCTGGTGTCTTCCACAGCAGCAACATAAGACAACACAGCAACACAACACAGCAAGACAACACAGCAGCATCAAGAGACACACAGGGTCTGCTGTGAAGATGGTGCTCCAGGCTGCTGGTGTCTTCCACAGCAGCAACATAAGACAACACAGCAACACAACACAGCAAGACAACACAGCAGCATCAAGAGACACACAGGGTCTGCTGTGAAGATGGTGCTCCAGGCTGCTGGTGTCTTCCACAGCAGCAACATAAGACAACACAGCAACACAACACAGCAAGACAACACAGCAGCATCAAGAGACACACAGGGTCTGCTGTGAAGATGGTGCTCCAGGCTGCTGGTGTCTTCCACAGCAGCAACATAAGACAACACAGCAACACAACACAGCAAGACAACACAGCAGCATCAAGAGACACACAGGGTCTGCTGTGAAGATGGTGCTCCAGGCTGCTGGTGTCTTCCACAGCAGCAACATAAGACAACACAGCAACACAACACAGCAACACAACACAGCAACACAACACAGCAGCATCAAGAGACACACAGGGTCTGCTGTGAAGATGGTGCTCCAGGCTGCTGGTGTCTTCCACAGCAGCAACATAAGACAACACAGCAACACAACACAGCAAGACAACACAGCAGCATCAAGAGACACACAGGGTCTGCTGTGAAGATGGTGCTCCAGGCTGCTGGTGTCTTCCACAGCAGCAACATAAGACAACACAGCAACACAACACAGCAAGACAACACAGCAGCATCAAGAGACACACAGGGTCTGCTGTGAAGATGGTGCTCCAGGCTGCTGGTGTCTTCCACAGCAGCAACATAAGACAACACAGCAAGACAACACAGCAAGACAACACAGCAGCATCAAGAGACACACAGGGTCTGCTGTGAAGATGGTGCTCCAGGCTGCTGGTGTCTTCCACAGCAGCAACATAAGACAACACAGCAACACAACACAGCAACATAAGACAACACAGCAACACAACACAGCAAGACAACACAGCAGCATCAAGAGACACACAGCGTCTGCTGTGAAGATGGTGCTCCAGGCTGCTGGTGTCTTCCACAGCAGCAACATAAGACAACACAGCAACACAACACAGCAAGACAACACAGCAGCATAAGACAACACAGCAACACAACACAGCAACATAAGACAACACAGCAACACACAGCTGTGAAGATGGTGCTCCAGGCTGCTGGTGTCTTCCACAGCAGCAACATAAGACAACACAGCAACACAACACAGCAAGACAACACAGCAGCATCAAGAGACACACAGGGTCTGCTGTGAAGATGGTGCTCCAGGCTGCTGGTGTCTTCCACAGCAGCAACATAAGACAACACAGCAACACAACACAGCAAGACAACACAGCAGCATCAAGAGACACACAGGGTCTGCTGTGAAGATGGTGCTCCAGGCTGCTGGTGTCTTCCACAGCAGCAACATAAGACAACACAGCAACACAACACAGCAAGACAACACAGCAGCATCAAGAGACACACAGGGTCTGCTGTGAAGATGGTGCTCCAGGCTGCTGGTGTCTTCCACAGCAGCAACATAAGACAACACAGCAACACAACACAGCAAGACAACACAGCAGCATCAAGAGACACACAGGGTCTGCTGTGAAGATGGTGCTCCAGGCTGCTGGTGTCTTCCACAGCAGCAACATAAGACAACACAGCAACACAACACAGCAAGACAACACAGCAGCATCAAGAGACACACAGGGTCTGCTGTGAAGATGGTGCTCCAGGCTGCTGGTGTCTTCCACAGCAGCAACATAAGACAACACAGCAACACAACACAGCAAGACAACACAGCAGCATCAAGAGACACACAGGGTCTGCTGTGAAGATGGTGCTCCAGGCTGCTGGTGTCTTCCACAGCAGCAACATAAGACAACACAGCAACACAACACAGCAAGACAACACAGCAGCATCAAGAGACACACAGGGTCTGCTGTGAAGATGGTGCTCCAGGCTGCTGGTGTCTTCCACAGCAGCAACATAAGACAACACAGCAACACAACACAGCAAGACAACACAGCAGCATCAAGAGACACACAGGGTCTGCTGTGAAGATGGTGCTCCAGGCTGCTGGTGTCTTCCACAGCAGCAACATAAGACAACACAGCAACACAACACAGCAAGACAACACAGCAGCATCAAGAGACACACAGGGTCTGCTGTGAAGATGGTGCTCCAGGCTGCTGGTGTCTTCCACAGCAGCAACATAAGACAACACAGCAACACAACACAGCAAGACAACACAGCAGCATCAAGAGACACACAGGGTCTGCTGTGAAGATGGTGCTCCAGGCTGCTGGTGTCTTCCACAGCAGCAACATAAGACAACACAGCAACACAACACAGCAAGACAACACAGCAGCATCAAGAGACACACAGGGTCTGCTGTGAAGATGGTGCTCCAGGCTGCTGGTGTCTTCCACAGCAGCAACATAAGACAACACAGCAACACAACACAGCAAGACAACACAGCAGCATCAAGAGACACACAGGGTCTGCTGTGAAGATGGTGCTCCAGGCTGCTGGTGTCTTCCACAGCAGCAACATAAGACAACACAGCAACACAACACAGCAAGACAACACAGCAGCATCAAGAGACACACAGGGTCTGCATGGTGCTCCAGGCTGCTGGTGTCTTCCACAGCAGCACAGCACAGACAACACAGCAGCAGCAGCATCAAGAGACACACAGGGTCTGCTGTGAAGATGGTGCTCCAGGCTGCTGGTGTCTTCCACAGCAGCAACATAAGACAACACAGCAACACAACACAGCAAGACAACACAGCAGCATCAAGAGACACACAGGGTCTGCTGTGAAGATGGTGCTCCAGGCTGCTGGTGTCTTCCACAGCAGCAACATAAGACAACACAGCAACACAACACAGCAAGACAACACAGCAGCATCAAGAGACACACAGGGTCTGCTGTGAAGATGGTGCTCCAGGCTGCTGGTGTCTTCCACAGCAGCAACATAAGACAACACAGCAACACAACACAGCAAGACAACACAGCAGCATCAAGAGACACACAGGGTCTGCTGTGAAGATGGTGCTCCAGGCTGCTGGTGTCTTCCACAGCAGCAACATAAGACAACACAGCAACACAACACAGCAAGACAACACAGCAGCATCAAGAGACACACAGGGTCTGCTGTGAAGATGGTGCTCCAGGCTGCTGGTGTCTTCCACAGCAGCAACATAAGACAACACAGCAACACAACACAGCAAGACAACACAGCAGCATCAAGAGACACACAGGGTCTGCTGTGAAGATGGTGCTCCAGGCTGCTGGTGTCTTCCACAGCAGCAACATAAGACAACACAGCAACACAACACAGCAAGACAACACAGCAGCATCAAGAGACACACAGGGTCTGCTGTGAAGATGGTGCTCCAGGCTGCTGGTGTCTTCCACAGCAGCAACATAAGACAACACAGCAACACAACACAGCAAGACAACACAGCAGCATCAAGAGACACACAGGGTCTGCTGTGAAGATGGTGCTCCAGGCTGCTGGTGTCTTCCACAGCAGCAACATAAGACAACACAGCAACACAACACAGCAAGACAACACAGCAGCATCAAGAGACACACAGGGTCTGCTGTGAAGATGGTGCTCCAGGCTGCTGGTGTCTTCCACAGCAGCAACATAAGACAACACAGCAACACAACACAGCAAGACAACACAGCAGCATCAAGAGACACACAGGGTCTGCTGTGAAGATGGTGCTCCAGGCTGCTGGTGTCTTCCACAGCAGCAACATAAGACAACACAGCAACACAACACAGCAAGACAACACAGCAGCATCAAGAGACACACAGGGTCTGCTGTGAAGATGGTGCTCCAGGCTGCTGGTGTCTTCCACAGCAGCAACATAAGACAACACAGCAACACAACACAGCAAGACAACACAGCAGCATCAAGAGACACACAGGGTCTGCTGTGAAGATGGTGCTCCAGGCTGCTGGTGTCTTCCACAGCAGCAACATAAGACAACACAGCAACACAACACAGCAAGACAACACAGCAGCATCAAGAGACACACAGGGTCTGCTGTGAAGATGGTGCTCCAGGCTGCTGGTGTCTTCCACAGCAGCAACATAAGACAACACAGCAACACAACACAGCAAGACAACACAGCAGCATCAAGAGACACACAGGGTCTGCTGTGAAGATGGTGCTCCAGGCTGCTGGTGTCTTCCACAGCAGCAACATAAGACAACACAGCAACACAACACAGCAAGACAACACAGCAGCATCAAGAGACACACAGGGTCTGCTGTGAAGATGGTGCTCCAGGCTGCTGGTGTCTTCCACAGCAGCAACATAAGACAACACAGCAACACAACACAGCAAGACAACACAGCAGCATCAAGAGACACACAGGGTCTGCTGTGAAGATGGTGCTCCAGGCTGCTGGTGTCTTCCACAGCAGCAACATAAGACAACACAGCAACACAACACAGCAAGACAACACAGCAGCATCAAGAGACACACAGGGTCTGCTGTGAAGATGGTGCTCCAGGCTGCTGGTGTCTTCCACAGCAGCAACATAAGACAACACAGCAACACAACACAGCAAGACAACACAGCAGCATCAAGAGACACACAGGGTCTGCTGTGAAGATGGTGCTCCAGGCTGCTGGTGTCTTCCACAGCAGCAACATAAGACAACACAGCAACACAACACAGCAAGACAACACAGCAGCATCAAGAGACACACAGGGTCTGCTGTGAAGATGGTGCTCCAGGCTGCTGGTGTCTTCCACAGCAGCAACATAAGACAACACAGCAACACAACACAGCAAGACAACACAGCAGCATCAAGAGACACACAGGGTCTGCTGTGAAGATGGTGCTCCAGGCTGCTGGTGTCTTCCACAGCAGCAACATAAGACAACACAGCAACACAACACAGCAAGACAACACAGCAGCATCAAGAGACACACAGGGTCTGCTGTGAAGATGGTGCTCCAGGCTGCTGGTGTCTTCCACAGCAGCAACATAAGACAACACAGCAACACAACACAGCAAGACAACACAGCAGCATCAAGAGACACACAGGGTCTGCTGTGAAGATGGTGCTCCAGGCTGCTGGTGTCTTCCACAGCAGCAACATAAGACAACACAGCAACACAACACAGCAAGACAACACAGCAGCATCAAGAGACACACAGGGTCTGCTGTGAAGATGGTGCTCCAGGCTGCTGGTGTCTTCCACAGCAGCAACATAAGACAACACAGCAACACAACACAGCAAGACAACACAGCAGCATCAAGAGACACACAGGGTCTGCTGTGAAGATGGTGCTCCAGGCTGCTGGTGTCTTCCACAGCAGCAACATAAGACAACACAGCAACACAACACAGCAAGACAACACAGCAGCATCAAGAGACACACAGGGTCTGCTGTGAAGATGGTGCTCCAGGCTGCTGGTGTCTTCCACAGCAGCAACATAAGACAACACAGCAACACAACACAGCAAGACAACACAGCAGCATCAAGAGACACACAGGGTCTGCTGTGAAGATGGTGCTCCAGGCTGCTGGTGTCTTCCACAGCAGCAACATAAGACAACACAGCAACACAACACAGCAAGACAACACAGCAGCATCAAGAGACACACAGGGTCTGCTGTGAAGATGGTGCTCCAGGCTGCTGGTGTCTTCCACAGCAGCAACATAAGACAACACAGCAACACAACACAGCAAGACAACACAGCAGCATCAAGAGACACACAGGGTCTGCTGTGAAGATGGTGCTCCAGGCTGCTGGTGTCTTCCACAGCAGCAACATAAGACAACACAGCAACACAACACAGCAAGACAACACAGCAGCATCAAGAGACACACAGGGTCTGCTGTGAAGATGGTGCTCCAGGCTGCTGGTGTCTTCCACAGCAGCAACATAAGACAACACAGCAACACAACACAGCAAGACAACACAGCAGCATCAAGAGACACACAGGGTCTGCTGTGAAGATGGTGCTCCAGGCTGCTGGTGTCTTCCACAGCAGCAACATAAGACAACACAGCAACACAACACAGCAAGACAACACAGCAGCATCAAGAGACACACAGGGTCTGCTGTGAAGATGGTGCTCCAGGCTGCTGGTGTCTTCCACAGCAGCAACATAAGACAACACAGCAACACAACACAGCAAGACAACACAGCAGCATCAAGAGACACACAGGGTCTGCTGTGAAGATGGTGCTCCAGGCTGCTGGTGTCTTCCACAGCAGCAACATAAGACAACACAGCAACACAACACAGCAAGACAACACAGCAGCATCAAGAGACACACAGGGTCTGCTGTGAAGATGGTGCTCCAGGCTGCTGGTGTCTTCCACAGCAGCAACATAAGACAACACAGCAACACAACACAGCAAGACAACACAGCAGCATCAAGAGACACACAGGGTCTGCTGTGAAGATGGTGCTCCAGGCTGCTGGTGTCTTCCACAGCAGCAACATAAGACAACACAGCAACACAACACAGCAAGACAACACAGCAGCATCAAGAGACACACAGGGTCTGCTGTGAAGATGGTGCTCCAGGCTGCTGGTGTCTTCCACAGCAGCAACATAAGACAACACAGCAACACAACACAGCAAGACAACACAGCAGCATCAAGAGACACACAGGGTCTGCTGTGAAGATGGTGCTCCAGGCTGCTGGTGTCTTCCACAGCAGCAACATAAGACAACACAGCAACACAACACAGCAAGACAACACAGCAGCATCAAGAGACACACAGGGTCTGCTGTGAAGATGGTGCTCCAGGCTGCTGGTGTCTTCCACAGCAGCAACATAAGACAACACAGCAACACAACACAGCAAGACAACACAGCAGCATCAAGAGACACACAGGGTCTGCTGTGAAGATGGTGCTCCAGGCTGCTGGTGTCTTCCACAGCAGCAACATAAGACAACACAGCAACACAACACAGCAAGACAACACAGCAGCATCAAGAGACACACAGGGTCTGCTGTGAAGATGGTGCTCCAGGCTGCTGGTGTCTTCCACAGCAGCAACATAAGACAACACAGCAACACAACACAGCAAGACAACACAGCAGCATCAAGAGACACACAGGGTCTGCTGTGAAGATGGTGCTCCAGGCTGCTGGTGTCTTCCACAGCAGCAACATAAGACAACACAGCAACACAACACAGCAAGACAACACAGCAGCATCAAGAGACACACAGGGTCTGCTGTGAAGATGGTGCTCCAGGCTGCTGGTGTCTTCCACAGCAGCAACATAAGACAACACAGCAACACAACACAGCAAGACAACACAGCAGCATCAAGAGACACACAGGGTCTGCTGTGAAGATGGTGCTCCAGGCTGCTGGTGTCTTCCACAGCAGCAACATAAGACAACACAGCAACACAACACAGCAAGACAACACAGCAGCATCAAGAGACACACAGGGTCTGCTGTGAAGATGGTGCTCCAGGCTGCTGGTGTCTTCCACAGCAGCAACATAAGACAACACAGCAACACAACACAGCAAGACAACACAGCAGCATCAAGAGACACACAGGGTCTGCTGTGAAGATGGTGCTCCAGGCTGCTGGTGTCTTCCACAGCAGCAACATAAGACAACACAGCAACACAACACAGCAAGACAACACAGCAGCATCAAGAGACACACAGGGTCTGCTGTGAAGATGGTGCTCCAGGCTGCTGGTGTCTTCCACAGCAGCAACATAAGACAACACAGCAACACAACACAGCAAGACAACACAGCAGCATCAAGAGACACACAGGGTCTGCTGTGAAGATGGTGCTCCAGGCTGCTGGTGTCTTCCACAGCAGCAACATAAGACAACACAGCAACACAACACAGCAAGACAACACAGCAGCATCAAGAGACACACAGGGTCTGCTGTGAAGATGGTGCTCCAGGCTGCTGGTGTCTTCCACAGCAGCAACATAAGACAACACAGCAACACAACACAGCAACACAACACAGCAGCATCAAGAGACACACAGGGTCTGCTGTGAAGATGGTGCTCCAGGCTGCTGGTGTCTTCCACAGCAGCAACATAAGACAACACAGCAACACAACACAGCAACACAACACAGCAGCATCAAGAGACACACAGGGTCTGCTGTGAAGATGGTGCTCCAGGCTGCTGGTGTCTTCCACAGCAGCAACATAAGACAACACAGCAACACAACACAGCAAGACAACACAGCAGCATCAAGAGACACACAGGGTCTGCTGTGAAGATGGTGCTCCAGGCTGCTGGTGTCTTCCACAGCAGCAACATAAGACAACACAGCACAGCACAACACAGCAGCATCAAGAGACACACAGGGTCTGCTGTGAAGATGGTGCTCCAGGCTGCTGGTGTCTTCCACAGCAGCAACATAAGACAACACAGCAACACAACACAGCAAGACAACACAGCAGCATCAAGAGACACACAGGGTCTGCTGTGAAGATGGTGCTCCAGGCTGCTGGTGTCTTCCACAGCAGCAACATAAGACAACACAGCAACACAACACAGCAAGACAACACAGCAGCATCAAGAGACACACAGGGTCTGCTGTGAAGATGGTGCTCCAGGCTGCTGGTGTCTTCCACAGCAGCAACATAAGACAACACAGCAACACAACACAGCAACACAACACAGCAGCATCAAGAGACACACAGGGTCTGCTGTGAAGATGGTGCTCCAGGCTGCTGGTGTCTTCCACAGCAGCAACATAAGACAACACAGCAACACAACACAGCAGCATCAAGAGACACACAGGGTCTGCTGTGAAGATGGTGCTCCAGGCTGCTGGTGTCTTCCACAGCAGCAACATAAGACAACACAGCAACACAACACAGCAAGACAACACAGCAGCATCAAGAGACACACAGGGTCTGCTGTGAAGATGGTGCTCCAGGCTGCTGGTGTCTTCCACAGCAGCAACATAAGACAACACAGCAACACAACACAGCAGCATCAAGAGACACACAGGGTCTGCTGTGAAGATGGTGCTCCAGGCTGCTGGTGTCTTCCACAGCAGCAACAATAATATTGTATTTCTATATGTAATAAGAAGACCCCCGTTTGAGCCCCGTCTTTTGAAATGGTCGCCGTTACTGCTGCCGTCGCCGCTACCGCAGCCGCTACCGTCGCCGCCGCTACCGCAGCCGCTACCGTCGCCGCCGCTACCGCAGCCGCTACCGTCGCCGCAGCCGCTACCGTCGCCGCCGCTACCGCAGCCGCTACCGTCGCCGCCGCCACCGCCGCCGCTACCGTCGCCGCCGGCACCGCCGGGCAATAATTAAGACTACAAATTAACCGTGTCTTGGTGTCTTGGTAGTTAAATTAACCGTGTCTTAGTAAATTCACCTTGTATTGGTAGTGTAATTCAGCGTGTCCTGTACTCACCTATTTGTGGTTGCAGGGGTCGATTCACAGCTCCTGGCTGTGTTCTAGCTATCCACGCAGCTTGTTAACTTGGTAGAACATAGAGAACATTGGTCTGGCGTACAAGGGAAAGTGGGAAAAGCAGAGAGGTATATGATCACGACATACAAAATACTCGAGGAATAGACAGGATAAACAAGGATAACATGTTTACCACACACACACACACACACACACACACACACACACACACACACACACACACACACACACACACACACACACACACACACACACACACACATATACACACACGTACACACACATACACACACATACACACACATACACACACACACACACACACACACACACACACACACACACACACACACACACACACACACACACACACACACACACACACACACACACACACACACACAAGAGAGATTGGTGCAAAAACTGGAGGACCAAGCAGGGATAACAGGGAAGGCACTACAATGGATCAGGGAATACTTGTCAGGAAGACAACAGCGAGTCATGGTACGTGGAGAGGTGTCAGAGTGGGCACCTGTGACCAGCGGGGTCCCGCAGGGGTCAGTCCTAGGACCAGTGCTGTTTCTGGTATTTGTGAACGACATGACGGAAGGAATAGACTCTGAGGTGTCCCTGTTTTCAGATGACGTGAAGTTCATGAGAAGAATTCACTCGATCGAACACCAGGCAGAACTACAAAGGGATCTGGACAGGCTGCAGACCTGGTCCAGCAATTGGCTCCTGGAGTTCAATCCCACCAAGTGCAAAGTCATGAAGATTGGGGAAGGGCAAAGAAGGCCGCAGACGGAGTACAGTCTAGGGGGTCAGAGACTACAAACCTCACTCAAGGAAAAAGATCTTGGGGTGAGTATAACACCAGGCACATCTCCTGAAGCTCACATCAACCAAATAACTGCTGCAGCATATGGGCGCCTAGCAAACCTCGGAACAGCATTCCGACATCTTAATAAGGAATCATTCAGGACCCTGTACACCGTGTACGTTAGGCCCATATTGGAGTATGCGGCACCAGTTTGGAACCCACACCTAGCCAAGCACGTGAAGAAACTAGAGAAAGTGCAAAGGTTTGCAACAAGACTAGTCCCAGAGCTAAGAGGTATGTCCTATGAGGAGAGGTTAAGGGAAATCAACCTGACGACACTGGAGGACAGGAGAGATAGGGGAGACATGATAACGACATACAAAATACTGAGAGGAATTGACAAGGTGGACAAAGACAGGATGTTCCAGAGATTGGACACAGTAACAAGGGGACACAGTTGGAAGCTGAAGACACAGATGAATCACAGGGATGTTAGGAAGTATTTCTTCAGCCACAGAGTAGTCAGTAAGTGGAATAGTTTGGGAAGCGATGTAGTGGAGGCAGGATCCATACATAGCTTTAAGCAGAGGTATGATAAAGCTCACGGCTCAGGGAGAGTGACCTAGTAGCGATCAGTGAAGAGGCGGGGCCAGGAGCTCGGACTCGACCCCCGCAACCTCAACTAGGTGAGTACAACTAGGTGAGTACACACACAAAACAGGTAAGGGGTCTGATAATGGATCAATCATTGCCCCTCAGATTCCCCCTCACCTCCTTCAAAGGAGGGAGGGAGAGGAGATGGGAGAAGGAGAGAAAGAACGGAAGGAGAAGCGTAGGAGGAGAGGAAGGAACAGTAAGTCAAGGAGGAATATCGCTATCCTGGTTGTAATTACACGTACAGTACATGGTACAGTACATGGTACAGTACATGATGGTACAGTACATGATGGTACAGTACATGATGGTACAGTACTTGATGGTACAGTACTTGGTACAGTACATGTTGCAGTACATGATGGTACAGTACATGATGGCACAGTACTTGATGGTACAGTACTTGATGGTACAGTACATGGTACAGTACATGATGGTACAGTACATGATGGTACAGTACATGATGGTACAGTACATGATGGTACAGTACTTGATGGTACAGTACTTGATGGTACAGTACATGTTGCAGTACATGATGGTACAGTACATGATGGCACAGTACTTGATGGTACAGTACATGGTACAGTACATGATGGTGCAGTACATGATGGCACAGTACTTGATGGTACAGTACTTGATGGTACAGTACATGGTACAGTACATGATGGTACAGTACATGATGGTACAGTACATGATGGTACAGTACATGATGGTACAGTACTTGATGGTACAGTACATGGTACAGTACATGATGGTAGAGTACATGATGGTACAGTACTTGATGGTACAGTACATGGTACAGTACATGATGGTACAGTACATGATGGCACAGTACTTGATGGTACAGTACTTGATGGTACAGTACATGGTACAGTACATGATGGTACAGTACATGATGGCACAGTACTTGATGGTACAGTACTTGATGGTACAGTACATGGTACAGTACATGATGGTACAGTACATGATGGTACAGTACATGATGGTGCAGTACTTGATGGTACAGTACTTGATGGTACAGTACATGGTACAGTACATGATGGTACAGTACATGATGGTACAGTACATGATGGTACAGTACATGATGGTGCAGTACTTGATGGTACAGTACTTGATGGTACAGTACATGGTACAGTACATGATGGTACAGTACATGATGGTACAGTACATGATGGTGCAGTACTTGATGGTGCAGTACTTGATGGTACAGTACATGGTACAGTACATGGTACAGTACATGATGGTACAGTACTTGATGGTACAGTACTTGATGGTACAGTACTTGATGGTACAGTACATGGTACAGTACATGGTACAGTACATAATGGTACAGTACATGATGGTGCAGTACTTGATGGTACAGTACTTGATGGTACAGTACATGGTACAGTACATGATGGTACAGTACATGATGGTACAGTACTTGATGGTACAGTACTTGATGGTACAGTACATGGTACAGTACATGATGGTACAGTACATGATGGTACAGTACTTGATGGTACAGTACATGGTACAGTACATGATGGTACAGTACATGATGGTACAGTACATGATGGTACAGTACATGATGGTACAGTACATGATGGTACAGTACTTGATGGTACAGTACTTGATGGTACAGTACATGGTACAGTACATGATGGTACAGTACATGATGGTGCAGTACATGATGGTACAGTACATGATGGTACAGTACATGGTACAGTACATGATGGTACAGTACATGATGGTGCAGTACATGATAGTGCAGTACATGATGGTGCAGTACATGATGGTACAGTACATGATGGTACAGTACATGATGGTACAGTACATGGTACAGTATATGATGGTGCAGTACATGATGGTGCAGTACATGATGGTGCAGTACATGATGGTACAGTACATGATGGTACAGTACATGGTACAGTATATGATGGTGCAGTACATGATGGTGCAGTACATGATGGTACAGTATATGATGGTGCAGTACATGATGGTACAGTACATGGTACAGTATATGACGGTGCAGTACATGGTACAGTACATGATGATGCAGTACATGATGGTACAGTACATGATGGTACAGTGCAGGTTAGTACAGCACATGTTAGTACAGCACATGGTAGTACAGTACATTGTGGTACAGTACAAGGTAGTACAGTGCATGTTAGTACAGCACATGGTAGTACAGTACATTGTGGTACAGTACAAGGTAGTACAGTACATGGTAGTACAGTACATGTTAGTACCTCACATGGTTGTAGAGTACATGGTAGTACAGTACATGTTAGTACCTCACATGGTTGTAGAGTACATGGTAGTACAGTACATGTTAGTACCTCACATGGTTGTACAGTACATGGTAGTACAGTACATGTTAGTACCTCACATAGTAGTACAGTACATGTTAGTACCTCACATGGTTGTAGAGTACATGGTAGTATAGTACATGTTAGTACATCACATGGTAGTACAGTATATGGTAGTACAGTACATGTTAGTACATCACATGGTAGTACAGTATATGGTAGTACAGTACATGTTAGTACCTCACATGGTAGTACAGTACATGTTAGTACCTCACATGGTAGTACAGTACATGTTAGTACCTCACATGGTAGTACAGTACATGTTAGTACCTCACATGGTAGTACAGTACATGTTAGTACTTCACAGGGTAGTACAGTATATGGTAGTACAGTACATGTTAGTACTTCACATGGTAGTACAGTACATGTTAGTACATCACATGGTAGTACAGTACATGTTGGTACCTCACATGGTAGTACAGTATATGTTAGTACATCACATGGTGGTACAGTACATGTTTGTACCTCACAGGGTAGTACAGTATATGGTAGTACAGTACATGTTAGTACCTCACAGGGTAGTACAGTATATGGTAGTACAGTACATGTTAGTACCTCACATGGTAGTACAGTACATGTTAGTACCTCACATGGTAGTACAGTACATGTTAGTACCTCACATGGTAGTACAGTACATGTTAGTACCTCACATGGTAGTACAGTACATGTTAGTACCTCACATGGTAGTACAGTACATGGTAGTACAGTACATGGTAGTACAGTACATGTTAGTACCTCACAGGGTAGTACAGTACATGGTAGTACAGTACATGTTAGTACCTCACAGGGTAGTACAGTACATGGTAGTACAGTACATGTTAGTACAGTACATGTTAGTACCTCACAGGGTAGTACAGTACATGGTAGTACAGTACATGTTAGTACCTCACAGGGTAGTACAGTACATGGTAGTACAGTACATGTTAGTACCTCACAGGGTAGTACAGTACATGGTAGTACAGTACATGTTAGTACCTCACAGGGTAGTACAGTACATGGTAGTACAGTACATGTTAGTACAGTACATGTTAGTACCTCACAGGGTAGTACAGTACATGGTAGTACAGTACATGTTAGTACCTCACAGGGTAGTACAGTACATGGTAGTACAGTACATGTTAGTACCTCACAGGGTAGTACAGTACATGGTAGTACAGTACATGTTAGTACCTCACAGGGTAGTACAGTACATGGTAGTACAGTACATGTTAGTACCTCACATGGTAGTACAGTACATGTTAGTACCTCACAGGGTAGTACAGTACATGGTAGTACAGTACATGTTAGTACCTCACAGGGTAGTACAGTACATGGTAGTACAGTACATGTTAGTACCTCACAGGGTAGTACAGTACATGGTAGTACAGTACATGTTAGTACCTCACATGGTAGTACAGTACATGTTAGTACCTCACAGGGTAGTACAGTACATGGTAGAACTGTCCTCCGTCACTCACCAACATTATTCTCGTCTCTCAGGCTGGAAGTGTCTTGTCTACATAAAAGTTATCGTCATTCACTCTTCACTCAGATCCTTCTCCCGTTCACTCCTATTTCCAAATTTTCTGATCCTACAAATGGAAGAGTCAGTTGAAAACGCACTTTTCACTTCAACAGCCAACAAAAGCAACAACAACTCTGTGGTAATGGCAGGATTGCCATCATTATCTGAACTTAAGATATCAGGTGCCATCACAGGTCAAGTGATGCCTGGTGGAGGTGAGGTCAAGCAGTCACGTTGTGGTGTTTTATATCTGATATTTTAGTTAGTAAGTAGGTCTGTTCAGGGACATTTGCACAAGCTTCAAATTTTGCATTTAGTGATGTGATGGTGGCAACCTCAAGGCATCTGCTTTTATTCTGTCGTGTCCTTTTATAATGAGTTTGTTTCTAGCTTATGGTGTGTTTGTGCTTCGTTATTCTTCCTTTATCCTCTTCTTGTATACAGGGTATAAACAGATTGGTTGAACCACCCAGTAATAACCTCACTTATAATCTAGAAATAACTTCATTAATAACCCAGTAATAACTTTATTAAGAACCTCACTAATCACCTCATTAATAGCCCAGTCATAACCTTATTAATAACCCCATAAAAACATCATTAAAACCAGAAAAGATCTCATTAAAATCCCATTAATAACGTCATTAATAACCCCATAATAACCTCTTTAATAACCCAGAGTTGTTACATTGGGAGGAGAAGTGAGGAGTTTAATGGGGTAAGGGAGGAGTGGATAATCTGGGTGGTAGAGAGAGGGGGATTGGGTAGTTTGGGGGGGAGAGATGGGACGGAAGAAAGAGAAGACTAAATGGTTTGGACGGAGATACAGAATGGTAGGTAAAAGAAATATGGTGGGGAGGGGAAGTAATGTAAGTGCTGGTGTTCCCACAACGTAACTATCATATAGAATAGTGTAGCAACACACTCCAGGTGCTCCCACAATGTAACTATCATGTAGAATAGTGTAGCAACACACTCCAGGTGTTCCCACAATGTAACTATCATATAGAATAGTGTAGCAACACACTCCAGGTGTTCCCACAATGTAACTGTCATATAGAATAGTGTAGCAACACACTCCAGGTGTTCCCACAATGTAACTATCATATAGAATAGTGTAGCAACACACTCCAGGTGTTCCCACAATATAACTATCATATAGAATAGTGCAG
>NC_091358.1:9804439-9838581 GCF_038502225.1 Cherax quadricarinatus
CTACTTAGTGTCGTTATATTATCTCCTTGTTCCTGATTCTGTGTTGCTGTTCCTTGTTATAGTGCTGTTCGGCTTAACAATCGTTTTATTGTTCAAGCAAGCTGTTCTGATTGTCAGGTTGGTCAAGAAGTTAGTTTATGCGAGGACTTTTAGTCAGTCACTGGTTAAGTCTAGTCGAGTCTTGAGACATAGCGAACTACTTAGAGCACTTACACACAAACTATATATTTGTATTATGTTATTAAATGCTAACAATGTACCAGACGGTACTTAAAAGCCATAAAGATGTGATACGTGCCTTCAGCACAATACTACTATACACGAGAGAAGTGATTATTTTGATTAATTTACTTTGATATTATACGCCGAGACAACTTTGTTATTAATAAACTTATTAAATTTTAATTTCTTTAGTTAGTAGCCTACCAGTTGTAATCCTGAAGCACTATTGAATCTTACTAAATTCTAATGGATAATTGGACAAGGATACTGACTACTTGTTACAAAAACCCAGTAACCGGCTGGATGCTAGAAGGGCAGTCCTTTCTAGTATTACCTGGAGATCTCTATGCTTATTAGATATTGCGTTTTTTGTAACAATATATAACACGTCCGCCGTCTCCCACTGAGGCGAGGTGACCCAAAAAGAAAAAAAACACTTTCATCATCATTCAACACTTTCACCATCACTCATACATAATCACTGTCTTTGCAGAGGCGCTCAAATACGATAGTTTAGAAGTCCCTCCAAACTGTCAATATCCCAAATCCTTCCTTTAAAGTGCAGGCATTGTACTAATGTACTTCGCATTTCCAGGACTCAAGTCCGGCTAACCGCTTTTCCTGAATCCCTTCACAAAATCTAACCGTGCTCACACTCCAACAACTCCTCAGGTCCATTCACTCCTATCTAACAGGCTCAAGCACGCTTTCTGGAAGTCCAAAGCGCTTGCCTACAATACCTCCTTTACCCCCCGTCCCTCCAACCTTTTCGAGGACGACCCCTACCCTACCATATATATATATATATATATATATATATATATATATATATATATATAATTATTTTAACACGAACGAGTGGTATTGATCAATAACAACACTGCGCTAGCCAAGGATTCGAACCCATGTTGTACTGGCCTGCCTCATGGTAAGCGAGAACCACATGACGCTTTAAACCACAGGACCATCCAACCCTACAAGAATGGCGCAGCCAGCACACAGCTAGCTGTTGGGTCACCGTCTGAGGGCATACGGAGGTGTGGGAGCTTCTAAACTAATTTCATTTTCATTCCTGTTTGGTGTACTAGCCTCACGAGCAGTATTTATATATTATTGTAACCACGAATGAGTGGTATTGATCAATAACAACACTGCGCTAGCGTCATGTGGTTCTCGCTTACCATGAGGCAGGCCAGTACAACATGGGTTCGAATCCTTGGCTAGCGCAGTGTTGTTATTGATATGTATATATACATATCAATATATATATATATATATATATATATATATATATATATATATATATATATATATATATATATATATATATATATCATGTTTAGGTACTTTTGTAGGTTCACTCCTCATAATTTATAAGTCTTTTTTAAACAGAAATATTAAACAACAACCTTAACAATATAATCATTGTTAATTTTGATGTTTAGCGTCAGTTTACCAGTGTTGCTTTTAATGACACTATTCAAGTTTTGCAACGTAAATTCTCTGAAAGCAATCCCAACTTTTGTGTTACTCACCGAGTTGTGTTTTTCCTAAACTAATTTTTCTTGTGAAACGATTTTTTTCCCCCCACGGAGTCAAGTTTATGGGATGCCAATAGACTTGCCTCTCTTGTCTGCCTTGGCCAACTTATATATATGGAACATTTTTGAGAGTGAACTCTTCAGCACTATTGTAGAGTTCGATCTCATTTGGATGATGGATTTCGATGTTCTTTCTTCAGCTGTTAACCTGCGCTTCTTGGATCGTCTTCATTAATATTATGAAAATATTAATCTGATTTTTGGGGGTTGAAAGAATGGCTAATTTTTTTTTTTTTTTTTTTTTTTTTTTTTTTTTTATGAATGAGGCACTTGTGAAACATTTGGGTATGTTTACTGTGGGAACGTTTCGCCCCACAGTGACTTCATCAGTCCATCTGTCTTCACTGTAGGAGGAATGATCTGGTGATACCAATATGTGGAAAAACATACTTACGTACACTTCAGGACAGTTGTTAAAGAAAACGTTTCCTTTAATAAATGTCTTGAACCGTACATAAGCGTCTTTTTACATATCTTCTGTGTATTCAGCTGAAAAAGTCATTGGCGGGCGAAACGTTTGCAGAATGAAGATACTCAAATGTTGCACAAGTGTCTCATTTCTTAGAGATTTCTCTTCACACCTGTTCTTATTCTCCCCTAATAAGTACAAATGTCCTTTCGGACTTATATTTCACGACTTACCGCCGAGTGTGTAACTCTAGAGTGTCTACGCAGACAAGAGAGATAGAGAGAGAGAGAGAGAGAGAGAGAGAGAGAGAGAGAGAGAGAGAGATAGAGAGAGAGAGAGATTAGATCTTATTTATCATGAAGAACATTGGTTTATTAACCTCACTCTCCTCCCTGGTGATGTTAATCTTACCTTAAGCAGGACAAATGAAGTTAAACCCCGTATCAAGCGCTGGTTTCTCGGAAGCCACTGGAGATACCTGCTGGGGTTTATGATATCGTTTAATGATTGTCATAAACGTTTCATTTAGGAAACAAATGATTTTTTACTCGTTGATTGTATCAGGTCAGATATTGTGTGCGTAATGATGGTAGCATCTATACCATGTTTAAGTACATGTTTATACAGAGAATCACAGGATAACATTTAGTGTTGCTGAGTTATTAATGGCGGAAACACCTCACAACAAAGATATGAGAATATCTTGTTACTGGACAATTTTTTATAAATTTATGCCTTAAATTTATCCCACTTCTAAAACATCTGAAATTCGACTCACCGTTCGAAACATCAGTCACCATGATAGAGACTTTCGTAACTTCCACTTGATGTCCATCACTTCCTTTATCACACTTGCCTGCTCCTTTTTCTTGTGTTCCTCTTCTTCGGAACTTCATTTGTTTATGGGTTGCAGATCGTCTCTCCTGTTTTATGACCTGGCTAAAGATGGGTTTCTAGCTAAACTGAAAACAAATTTCCTCGTTTTATAGAATGAAAATTCATGTTATATCTGCCGCCATGAATAATGTCTGCCGAGCCAGAATATTAGGCTATATTGTCTATGTATAAGAACGAGTTGCCTTGTGAAACTCTACGGTACAACACAGCCATGTTTCATTACTCTTAATTTATGGTTTTCTGAAGGCTAGCGTCCCAGTGACACTTTTATGCTTAAAATAGTAAAAGGTGCATGTACTGTTGTTCTGTTAACAGGATAGGATTTTATTGTAGTTTTTACGTTAGGTTGATATGTAAGATTGATGATTGATGCGTGTTGTATCTGCAGCTTGTTTGCTACAGTGGAGTGTGCATATATTGTGGAAATAGAAATTTGTCTCTGTTAAAATGTACATTGTTCATTGGACATGACTCACACGTTGGTTGAACACCATGACATGACGGGTCGTCAGTGATTGATGTTGGAAGTTATATCTTGAAGGTCTTCTGGTAGTGAAGATGATTACCAACTCCGTCTGGCAACGATGTTGTGTTCAAACCGTTGTGGTGGACCACTTGATCCCTGTGTGTGGTGACGTCAGTGGTTAATAACTACGGAATACCTACTGGACCATTACACCATAGTTAAGACTAGTGGGTAATGTTGGTGCTGTAAAGTTTACAGTGTTTGTAGTTACAACAGCAGAGCTGTGTTGATGTTGTACCATCCTCAGTGTTTGTAGTTACAACAGCAGAGCTGTGTTGATGTTGTACCATCCTCAGTGTTTGTAGTTACAACAGCAGAGCTGTGTTGATGTTGTACCATCCTCAGTGTTTGTTGTTACAACAGCAGAGCTGTGTTGATGTTGTACCATCCTCAGTGTTTGTAGTTACAACAGCAGAGCTGTGTTGATGTTATACCATCCTCAGTGTTTGTAGTTACACCAGCAGAGCTGTGTTGATGTACCATCCCCAGTGTTTGTAGTTACACCAGCAGAGCTGTGTTGAGGTTGTACCATCCCCAGTGTTTGTAGATACACCAGCAGAGCTGTGTTGAGGTTGTACCATCCCCAGTGTTTGTAGATACAACAGCAGAGCTGTGTTGAGGTTGTACCATCCCCAGTGTTTGTAGATACACCAGCAGAGCTGTGTTGAGGTTGTAACATCCCCAGTGTTTGTAGATACAACAGCAGAGCTGTGTTGAGGTTGTACCATCCCCAGTGTTTGTAGATACACCAGCAGAGCTGTGTTGAGGTTGTACCATCCTCAGTGTTTGTAGATACACCAGCAGAGCTGTGTTGAGGTTGTACCATCCCCAGTGTTTGTAGATACAACAGCAGAGCTGTGTTGAGGTTGTACCATCCCCAGTGTTTGTAGATACACCAGCAGAGCTGTGTTGAGGTTGTACCATCCTCAGTGTTTGTAGATACACCAGCAGAGCTGTGTTGAGGTTGTACCATCCCCAGTGTTTGTAGATAGAACAGCAGAGCTGTGTTGAGGTTGTACCATCCTCAGTGTTTGTAGTTACAACAGCAGAGCTGTGTTGAGGTTGTACCATCCCCAGTGTTTGTAGATACAACAGCAGAGCTGTGTTGAGGTTGTACCATCCTCAGTGTTTGTAGTTACACCAGCAGAGCTGTGTTGATGTACCATCCTCAGTGTTTGTAGTTACAACAGCAGAGCTGTGTTGAGGTTGTACCATCCTCAGTGTTTGTAGTTACACCAGCAGAGCTGTGTTGAGGTTGTACCATCCCCAGTGTTTGTAGATACAACAGCAGAGCTGTGTTGATGGTGTGAATGGAAGACGTGGGTGATGAACATTTTAACTGTGTGATGAATGGTTTGAAAAACCGACAAGTTGAAGATTGAGACACTTATGCAGCATATAGGAATCTTTATTCAGGAAACGTTTCGCCACACAGTGGCTTCATCAGTCCAATACAAAGAGGAAGGCGTAAGGATTACCTCATACTCCTCCTCTCCTTACGCCTTCCTCTTTGTATTGGACTGATGAAGCCACTGTGTGGCGAAACGTTTCCTGAATAAAGATTCCCATATGCTGCATAAGTGTCTCAATCTTCAACATTTTAACTGTTTGTGTCAACACTTGCAGATAACCCCTGATGTTCCTGGGATCAAATCTAATTTCCTCCCATTCCATAAGAGCTGCACGACCCATGCGGATTTAGTGCTTCCCCCGTAAACATAGTAATAATCTTCCTGGCTACATTTTCTAATATGTTGGACAGGATCCACGTCTGTGATCTTGTCCAGACGGTCCGTTTCTCTTGCCTCTTCCCCTCTGGAGGAAAAAATATTAGCAGAATAACCTCTTACTGGTGCGACATTTCGACTTGCACTTAATAGAATAAGCTCTTATTTGCGCGATGTTTCGACTTGCGTTGATGTTTACCCAGTGTTGACATGTTAAAAGTCAACACATATCGAAACGTTGTTTTACGAAGTGTCTTTTATTCGCTATTGTCGCCAGCTAGTCGTTTCGACCCTGCTTATCCTCATTTGTTTATTAGGACGATGTTTTCCAGCTGACAGATGGCTCCTGCCTCCAGGAATTTGTATATTTTTGCTAGCTAAAGATTTATTCAATGAACGTGTGTGAGTGTGCGTGTACTCAGTGAGTAGTACTCACCGAGTTGTCCTCACCGAGCCGGGGTAGACATTCAGCTCCTGGCCCCGCCTCCTAGACCAGTTTGACTTGTATCGTTGACTTCTGGCCACTGGTGACTTATCATATCTACTCTTGAAGCTGTGTATTGAGTTTTCCTCATTAATATCATTCTGCTTTTCAGTCAGCTTGAGACTAAAGAAGTGGTTCCTAACATTCATATGACGTTTTTACAAACACTCTGTCCCTATCTGCCAAATAAATTCCTCTTAATTTTGTATATCGTAATCATATCATCCCTCGCTCTTCTCTCTGCCCATATCATCAGGTTTACTTGCTTCAACCTCTCCTCATAGTGCATTATTCTCATTTCTGGTACTAGTCAAGTTACAAAGCCTTGGAATTTTTCGTGCTTAACCAGGTGTGGGCTCCATGCTGGGGCAGTGTACTCAATGACTGGCCTAACATCTGTCGTACAAAAACTTATGAAGGATTCTTGGTTCAATTTCCTGTATGTTGTTCTAAGGTTTGCTAATTTTGCATAGGCTGCTGACTTTATGCAGTTATTATATTCTTCTGGCGATATGTTAGGTGTTGTGTTGACACCCCAGGTCCTTCCATGCATTGATATTTGCATCTCTCCTTGTTGAAATCACAGCTTATTTTTATCACTTTCCTCTCCTGTTTTTATTCTTCTCATTAGTTTTCCATCATCAGCAAACAGTAACTCATAAAACTCAACTCCTTACTGTAAGTCCATCTCGTATATTACAAACAATAGTAATTCTACTGCAGTACTGATCCTTGGGGGACCCCACGCCTTACTCTCTCCCATTCTGGTGCCTCATCTCTTACTGTTACTCTCTGCCTTCTGATCCACTGGAGAAATGAGCCTTGTAACCTTGTCCATTCCTTCAGTTTCTGGAGTAATCTCTGGTGTGGTATTGTATCAGATTCTTTCTTGCAGTCCATAAAGATGCAGTCTACCTAGTCCTCTCTTTCTTGTTTTGTCTCTCTGGTCGAATTCCGGGAAATTCTTAAGACAGGATTTTCCATCTCTAAATCCATGTTTGTTTATGAGATGAATCTTTTCTACAAGCGCTTTAGTGTGTACTCACCTAGTTGTACTCACCTAGTTGAGGTTGCAGGGGTCGAGTCCAAGCTCCTGGCCCCGCCTCTTCACTGGTCGCTACTAGGTCACTCTTCCTGAACCGTGAGCTTTATCATTCCTCTGCTTAAAGCTATGTATGGATCCTGCCTCCACTACATCGCTTCCCAAACTATTCCACTTCCTGACTACTCTGTGGCTGAAGAAATACTTCATAACATCCCTGTGATTCATCTGTGTCTTCAACTTCCAACTGTGTCCCCTTGTTACTGTGTCCAATCTCTGGAACATCCTGTCTTTGTCCACCTTGTCAATATGTGTGTGTGTATGTGTGTGTGTGTGTGTGTGTGTGTGTGTGTGTGTGTGTGTGTGTGTGTGCTCATCCAGTTGTGGTTGAAGGGGTCGAGTCACAGCTCCTTGTCCCGCCTCTTCACTGGCCGCTACTAGGTCACTCTTCTTGCTCCATGAGCTTTATCATACCTCTTCTTAAAGTTATGTATGGCTCCTGCCTCCACTACATCACTTCTTAGACTATTCCACTTCCTAGCAACTCTGTGATTCATCTGAGTCTTCAACTTCCAAATGTCACCCCTTGTTGCTGTGTCCCATCTCTGGAACATCCTGTTTCTGTCCACCTTGTCGATTCCTCTCAGTATTTTATATGTCGTTATCATATCCCCCTATCTCTCCTGCCCTCTCTTGTCCTGTGTGTGTGTGTGTGTGTGTGTGTTTGTGTGTGTGTGTGTGTGTGTGTGTGTGTGTGTGTGTGTGTGTGTGTGTGTGTGTTTGTGTGTGTATGTGTTCTCACCAAGATGTGTTTGCAGGAGTCGAGACACAGCTCCTGGCACCATCTCTTAGCTACTAAAAAGCAGCTTCATTGACTTTTCTTCTTCAGTGCCTTATCATACCTCCTCTTAAACCTGTGTATTGAATTTTGCTCCCACTGCCTCTTCGTCTAGATCGTTTCACTAGTGGCAGATGATGTAGAGGTGGCAGGTGGTGTAGTGGTGGCAGCTGGTGTAGTGGTGGCAGGTGGTGCAATGGTGTCAGATGGTGTAGTGCTGACAGGTGGTACAGTGGTGGCAGGTGTAGTGGTGGCTGGTGGTGTAGTGGTGGCAGATAGTGTAGTGGTGGCTGGTGGTGTAGTGGTGGCTGGTGCTATAGTGGTGGCATATGGTACAGTGGTGGTAGGTGGTGTAAAGGAGGCAGGTGGTGTAGTGGTAGCAGGTGGTATAGTGGTGGCGGATGATGTAGTGTTGGCAGGTGGTGTAGAGGAGGCAGGTGTACAGTGGTGGCAGGTGTGGTAGTGGCAGGTGGTACAGTGGTGGCAAGTGGTGTAGTGGTGGCAGGTGGTGTAGTGGTGGCAGGTGGCGTGGATTCAGTGTTGACATAAGTCGTTCGTGGACGGTCATGAATCCTGAGCTCCGGGGTCCGGATTATGCATGTGACGTCATATGTTTATGTATATGCCTGCTTCCGGCCAAAAAATAAATTAAATTTGCCCCCTTCACCATCCCCTCGTCCCCTTACCCTCTTTCCCCGTCCCCTCTTTCCCCTTCTCTCTCCCCTCTTTCCCTCACTGATGTATTTATCCTCCTCCTCCTAATCTGTGATAATTCTTTAAATGATAAATGACCAAATTTTAATATTAAAAATTCGTTATATATATATATATATATATATATATATATATATATATATATATATATATATATATATATATATAAAGTGTTTGTAGATGAATGGTTCAGAGAACCGACATGTTGATAAATTAGACACATGTGCAACTCTTGGGTATCTTGATTGATGAAGCCACTGTGTGGCGAAACGTTTCCTCAATAAAGATACCCATAAAGTGTTACAAAATTTTTCTTTTTGGGAAGGAGGGGAGGGGGAGGAGGGGTAGGGGAGGCGAGGTTAAAAACTGGGAAGACAGGAGTCACTTGGTGAAGAGTGATGACCCATATGTTCAGCTGCCAGAAGGTCCATAATGTGGGTGCTCCTGGCGGGGGAATAAGGCGTTGTTGACGGGTCGAGGGGAATGGGGAGGGGGGAAGGGGGACTGGGGAGGGGGAAGGGAGAATGGAGAGGGGGGAAGGGGAATGGGAAGGGGGAATGGGGAGGGGGGGAAGGTATTCAGTAGAAGATGACCCCTTCAAAGATCTAATGCCGTTGAAGGGCTCTTGATTCAAGCAACTGGAGCTGACGTCCCTTGATTTAAAAAATTATTTTCGTTCGTTTTTTTCTTTCTATTCGGTGTGTAACTCATGTGGGTTTAGCGGATTTAAGGAAGGATGCTCTCACTAACCTGAGGTGTCAGGACACACACACACATGAAAGACCCATGGGGCCAGTGACCATGTGGTTTTAAGCTTCGAATACACAGTAGAGCTACAAGTGGAGGGAGAAGCAGGAAGGCCAGGATGAATGAAGCCAAACTACAAGAAAGGGGACTACACAGGAATGAGGAACTTCCTGAACGGGGTTCAGTGGGACAGAGAACTGGCAGGGAAGCCAGTTAATGAGATGATGGAATATGTAGCAACAAAATGCAAGGAGGCTGAGGAGAGGTTTGTACCCAAGGATAATAGGAATAATGAAAAAGCCAGGATGAGCCCATGGTTTACCCAAAGGTGCAGGGAGGCAAAAACCAAGTGTGCTAGGGAATGGAAGAAATATAGAAGGCAAAGGACCCAGGAGAATAAGGAGAACAGTCGTAGAGCCAGAAACGAATATGCACAGATAAGAAGGGAGGCCCAAAGACAATATGAAAATGACATAGCAGCGAAAGCCAAATCTGACCCGAAACTGTTGTACAGCCACATCAGGAGGAAAAAACAGTCAAGGACCAGGTAATCAGGCTAAGGAAGGAAGGAGGAGAGACAACAAGAAATGACCGTGAAGTATGTGAGGAACTCAACAAGAGATTCAAAGAAGTGTTCACAGAGGAGACAGAAAGGGGCTCCAGAAAGACGGAGAGGTGGGGCACACCACCATGTGCTGGACACAGTGCACACAACCGAGGAAGAAGTGAAGAGGCTTTTGAGTGAGCTAGATACCTCAAAGGCAATGGGGCCAAATAACATCTCCCCATGGGTATTGAGAGAGGGAGCAGAGGCGCTATGTGTACCCCTAACAACAATATTCAATACATCTATCGAAACAGGGAGATTGCCTGAGGCATGGAAGACAGTAAATTTTGTCCCAATCTTTAAAAAAGGAGACAGACATGAAGCATTAAACTACAGACCAGTGTCACTGACATGTATAGTATGCAAAATCATGGAGAAGATTATCAGGAGAAGAGTGGTGGAACACCTAGAAAGGAATGATCTCATCAACAGCAGCCAACATGGTTTCAGGGACGGGAAATCCTGTGTCACAAACCTACTGGAGTTCTATGACATGGTGACAGCAGTAAGACAAGAGAGAGAGGGGTGGGTGGATTGCATATTCTTGGACTGCAAGAAGGCGTTTGACACAGTTCCACACAAGAGATTGGTGCAAAAACTGGAGGACCAAGCAGGGATAACAGGGAAGGCACTACAATGGATCAGGGAATACTTGTCGGGAAGACAGCAGCGAATCATGGTACGTGGCGAGGTGTCAGAGTGGGCACCTGTGACCAGCGGGGTCCCACTGGGGTCAGTCCTAGGACGAGTGCTGTTTCTGGTATTTGTGAACGACATGTCGGAAGGAATAGACTCTGAGGTGTCCCTGTTTGCAGATGACGTGAAGTTGATGAGAAGAATTCACTCGATCGAAGACCAGGCAGAACTACAAAGGGATCTGGACAGGCTGCAGACCTGGTCCAGCAATTGGCTCCTGGAGTTCAATCCCACCAAGTGCAAAGTCATGAAGATTGGGGAAGGGCAAAGAAGACTGCAGACGGAGTACAGTCTAGGGGGCCAGAGACTACAAACCTCACTCAAGGAAAAAGATCTTGGGGTGAGTATAACACCAGGCACATCTCCTGAAGCGCACATCAATCAAATAACTGCTGCAGCATATGGGCGCCTAGCAAACCTCAGAACAGCATTCCGACATCTTAATAAGGAATCGTTCAGGACCCTGTACACCGTGTACGTTAGGCCCATATTGGAGTATGCGGCACCAGTTTGGAACCCACACCTAGCCAAGCACGTAAAGAAACTAGAGAAAGTGCAAAGGTTTGCAACAAGACTAGTCCCAGAGCTAAGAGGTATGTCCTACGAGGAGAGGTTAAGGGAAATCAACCTGACGACACTGGAGGACAGGAGAGATAGGGGGGACATGATAACGACATACAAAATACTGAGAGGAATTGACAAGGTGGACAAAGACAGGATGTTCCAGAGATTGGACACAGTAACAAGGGGACACAGTTGGAAGTTGAAGACACAGATGAATCACAGGGATGTTAGGAAGTATTTCTTCAGCCACAGAGTAGTCAGTAAGTGGAATAGTTTGGGAAGCGATGTAGTGGAGGCAGGATCCATACATAGCTTTAAGCAGAGGTATGATAAAGCTCACGGTTCAGGGAGAGTGACCTAGTAGCGATCAGTGAAGAGGCGGGGCCAGGAACTCGGATTCGACCGCCGCAACCTCAACTAGGTGAGTACACACACACACACACACACACACACACACACACACACACACACACACACACACACACACACACACACACACACACACACACACACACACCACTTTCAAACATCAAACCAACATGGACAGAAGACTAGAAAAAAAAACGATATGACCTTTCCACTGTTTAAGACACCTTCATCAGTCACCCACATGACTATTTTTGCAACAGTGAACTCTTGTGTATTATGATCAGCAGGAGTTGTCTTGCCATCCAGTGTCAACCTAACACTCAACAGCTTGGTAAACATGATTTGTGATGGATAACTGATGGATGATAACCCACGTGGAGACACAAGCTCAGAAGATTAATTGGTCTGTATCTTTCGATCCCCTTCTGGGATCCTCTTCAGCAGATTATCTGCTGAAAAAGATCCCAGATGGGGATACATTTTGCCAGGTCAGAGTTCTGTCCTCTTTTGACTCATTATACAAATAACCCGCACTGAGCAAACTGAAAGTTTTGACGACATTTCGGTCCAAGTAGAACCGAACGTTTCTCATATAGCGGGTGCCAAGAAGATGGATTTTTTACCCTTGGGTTCCCCGTCAGTACCGGTGGTGGTACCTCCCTATATATATATATATATATCCTCCAAAACAGGAAAAAATAGTTGTTCATAGGTTTTCTAGGTAGCTGAGGAATCTTCATCAGTAGAACGAGAAGATCACAGTAAAAATATGTAATTATCACACTTGGGTTAAATCTGGCAGTATTTGCCACAATGTGTTTAGCATAGTTAACAACAGTGATGTCTGTGTCTAGCATAGTTAACAACAGTGATGTCTGTGTCTAGCATAGTTAACAACAGTGATGTCTGTGTCTAGTATAGTTAATAACAGTGATATCTGTGTTTGGTATAGTCAACAATAGTGATGTCTGTGTCTAGCAGAGTTAACAACAGTGATGTTTGTGTCTAGTATAGTTAACAACAATGTTGTCTGTGTCTAGCATAGTTAACAACAATGCTGTGTGTGAGGAGATGGTGACAGTGAGGTTTGATCGACAGAGGCAGGAGTTGGATTGTTTTTCATTGCTTTTGCCAATTGTGGTGTTAGTACTTACTTTGCTAATACTAGTGTTGATGTTGCTAGTGCTGGTATTAATACTGATAGTGCTGAAGGGAATACTTCTGCAGATGGATAATGAGTAAAACAAGTAGTGGGCAGGATAAGGGAGATGTTGCCATGACAACCTCACATTGGGAACACTAGGTAGTGGGTGACACATTGATCTGTGACGCCAGCCTCCCAACACTCTGGGTTAATCTGAAAGGGGAATTGAATTCTGTTTAGGGAATATGGTTTGCCCCGCTAGTCACGTTTTGTTTGCCTAAAGCCCTCCCGAATGAGCCTCATTTCATTTCCTGGAAATTGTAACGGCGGAAGCAATGTGTATCGTGGAAGGTAAACTCACGAGGGTGTAGCATTAGTGGTGAGAAATATTACAAACTGCTGCCAGTACAAATATATTAGGGAATAATGAATGATGTGAATTAAGGACAATTCAGAAAGATATATATATATATATATATATATATATATATATATATATATATATATATATATATATATATATATATATGTATATATATATATATATATATATATATATATATTATTATCACACTGGCCGATTCCCACCAAGGCAGGGTGGCCCGAAAAAGAAAAACTTTCACCATCATTCACTCCATCACTGTCTTGCCAGAAGGGTGCTTTACACTACAGTTTTTAAACTGCAACATTAACACCCCTCCTTCAGAGTGCAGGCACTGTACTTCCCATCTCCAGGACTCAAGTCCGGCCTGCCGGTTTCCCTGAATCCCTTCATAAATGTTACTTTGCTCACACTCCAACAGCACGTCAAGTATTAAAAAACATTTGTCTCCATTCACTCCTATCAAACACGCTCACGCATGCATGCTGGAAGTCCAAGCCCCTCGCACACAAAACCTCCTTTACCCCCTCCCTCCAACCCTTCCTAGGCCGACCCCTACCCCGCCTTCCTTCCACTACAGACTGATACACTCTTGAAGTCATTCTGTTTCGCTCCATTCTCTCTACATGTCCGAACCACCTCAACAACCCTTCCTCAGCCCTCTGGACAACAGTTTTGGTAATCCCGCACCTCCTCCTAACTTCCAAACTACGAACTCTCTGCATTATATTCACACCACACATTGCCCTCAGACATGACATCTCCACTGCCTCCAGCCTTCTCCTCGCTGCAACAGTCATCACCCACGCTTCACACCCATATAAGAGCGTTGGTAAAACTATACTCTCATACATTCCCCTCTTTGCCTCCAAGGACAAAGTTCTTTGTCTCCACAGACTCCTAAGTGCACCACTCACTCTTTTTCCCTCATCAATTCTATGATTCACCTCATCTTTCATAGACCCATCCGCTGACACGTCCACTCCCAAATATCTGAATACGTTCACCTCCTCCATACTCTCTCCCTCCAATCTGATATTCAATCTTTCATCACCTAATCTTTTTGTTATCCTCATAACCTTACTCTTTCCTGTATTCACCTTTAATTTTCTTCTTTTGCACACCCTACCAAATTCATCCACCAATCTCTGCAACTTCTCTTCAGAATCTCCCAAGAGCACAGTGTCATCAGCAAAGAGCAGCTGTGACAACTCCCACTTTGTGTGTGATTCTTTATCTTTTAACTCCACGCCTCTTGCCAAGACCCTCGCATTTACTTCTCTTACAACCCCATCTATAAATATAAATATATATATATATATATATATATATATATATATATATATATATATATATATATATATATATATATATATATATATATATATATATATGTCGTGCCGAATATGTAAAACTGGTCAATTAGCAAGAACTCATTTAAAATTAAGTCCTTTCTAAAATTTTCTCTTATACGTTTAAATATATATTTTTTTTCATTAATGTTGATATAAAAATTTATAATTTTGCACCAAAAGGAACTTAGAAAATTTACCTAACCTTATTATAACAAGAGAAATTTATTTTAGCCTAATCCAACTAAATATATTTTAGATTTGTATACAATAATTTAATACTAAACAAACACAGTGAAATATATTTTTTTCGTTAGGTTCAGAATGATTTTGGCGAAATTATTGCATACACAAATTTTCACTTGTCCTATATGGCAAGATGAGCGTTGCTATTTAAACCAAGATCGCAAGTTTTGCCTATTCGGCACGACATATATATATATATATATATATATATATATATATATATATATATATATATATATATATATATATATTTACAAATTAATGGCGTATCCACTGAAAATGCCTTCTCGTACCCCTGAAGGTATGGTATGTGTGCCCCAGTTAGGAAACCTTGCATTAAGAAATAACATGTGAAGGTAATTGTGACATTTACGGAACACTTGACTGCAGAGTTTAATCAGCGCTCACAGACATAAAATAAATAAACACAATAGAGATAAAGATAAAATCAAGCAAACAATATATATATATATATATATATATATATATATATATATATATATATATATATATATATATATATATATATATATATATATATATATATATATATATGCAAAACAACCACTGTGAAAGAGTAGTGAAATTCCAAGCGCTTTCGTGACTACTCACATTGTTAAGGAACTATGAAAGTAATACATCAAAGGAAGGCAATTAAAGGGCGTAGATTACACCTCACAGTCAACTCCCACAACCAACCAACCTTATTCAACTAAAAATATGTTGGTTCTCCCTTACCATGAAAACTTGGTTGATATGCCTTCTCTTCTTAAGACTTTTAATATTAAAATTGTATTTAAAAATCTTGATACGATAAAAACTTTTGATAAAGAATTCTCCCCAAAATGCTGACGGATGTGTCTATAAGATTCCTTGTAAAATTTGCGATAAAGTTTATTACGGTCAAACTGGTAAAAATCTCGAACTTAGATTAAAACAACATAAATATAGCATTAGAACTGGACAAGATTCCAATGCTCTATTTATTCATGTAAGAGATTTTAACCATCCAATTGATTTTCAAAAAGTTGAGAAAGTTGTATCAAGCAAGTCCATGGTTGACAGAAATATAATTGAATCTTGTTTCATAAAAAGCAGTTTTGAAAATAATATGAATATTTCCTTAGGTTTATATAAATTAGACTCATTTATAATTAATAAAATTTGGTTAGAGTTTAATAATACATTGGACAAATAATAAACCTTATTTCTTGGGTAGAATATTTTGTTAGTGGGATGTCGTGAGGACCTGTCTAGTTGGACCAGTGGACCTACTGCAGTGTTCCCCTTTTCTTATGAGTCCGGTATTGTCGCGCGTCAGGTGTTTCTTTGTTGTGGGGGTTGACTGTGAGGTGTAGTCTAAGCCCTTTAATTGCCTTCCTTTGATGTATTACATTCATAGTTCCTTAACAATGTGAGTAGTCACGAAAGCGCTTGGAATTTCACTACTATTTCACAGTGGTTGTTTTGCATATTTTAAAATCACCTGTTTACTGTGATTTTATTGCATTATATATATATATATATATATATATATATATATATATATATATATATATATATATATATATATATATATAAATAAATAAATATCCAAGGTAGTAGGTTGGTAGACAGCAACCGCCCAGGGAGATACTACCGTCCTGCCAAGTGAGTATACAACGAAAACCTGTAATTGTTTTACATGATGGTAGGATTGCTGGTGTCTTTTGTCTGTCTCATAAACATGCAAGATTTCAGGTATGTCTTGCTACTTCTACTTACACTTAGGTCACACTACACATACATGTACAAGCATATATATACACACCCCTCTGGGTATTCTTCTATTTTCTTTCTAGTTCTTGTTCTTGTTTATTTCCTCTTACCTCCATGGGGAAGTGGAACAGAATTCTTCCTCCGTAAGCCATGCGTGTTGTAAGAGGCGACTAAAATGCCGGGAGCAAGGGGTTAGTAACCCCTTCTCCTGTATATATTACTAAATGTAAAAGGAGAAACTTTCGTTTTTCCTTTTGGGCCACCCCGCCTCGGTGGGATACGGCCGATGTGTTGAAAGAAAGATATATATATATATATATATATATATATATATATATATATATATATATATATATATATATATATATATATATATATATATATATGTCGTGCCGAATATGTAAAACTGGTCAATTAGCAAGAACTCATTTAAAATTAAGTCTTCTCTAAAATTTTCTCTTATACGTTTAAAGATATCTTTTTTTCATTAATGTTGATGTAAAAATTTATAATTTTGCACCAAAAGGAACTTAGAGAACTTACCTAACCTTATTATAACAAAAACAATTTATTTTAGCCTAACCCAACGAAATATATTTTAGACTTGTTTACAATAATTTAATACTAAATAAACACAGTGAAATATATTTTTTTCGTTAGGTTCAGAATGATTTTGGCGAAATTATTGCATACACAAATTTTCGCTTGTCCTATATGGCAAGATGAGCGTTGCTATTTAAGCCAAGATGGCAAGTTCTGCCTATTCGGCACGACATATATATATATATATATATATATAATATATATATATATATATATATATATATATATATATATTGTGTGTGTGTGTGTGTGTGTGTGTGTGTATGTGTGTGTACTCACCTAATTGTGGTTGCAGGGATCGAAACTCAGCTCCTGGCCCCGCCTCTCCACTGAGTGCTATTAGGTCCTCTCTCTCCCTTCTCTATGAGCTTTATCATACCTCGTCTTAAAGCTATGTATGGTTCCTTCCTCCACTACATCACTTGCTAGACTATTCCACTTCCTGACAACTCTATGACTGAAGAAATACCTCCTAACATCCCTTTGACTCATCTGAGTCTTCAACTTCCAATTGTGACCCCTTGTTGCTGTGTCTCCTCTCTGGAACATCCTGTCTCTGTTCACCTTGTCTATTCCACGCAGTATTTTGTATGTCGTTATCATGTCTCCTCTAACCCTCCTGTCCTCCAGTGTCGTCAGGCCGAGTTCCCTTAACTTTTCTTCATAGGACATTCCCCTTAGTTCTGGAACTAACCTTGTTGCAAACCTTTGCACTTTCTCTAATTTCTTGACGTGCTTGATCAAGTGTGGGTTCCAAACAGGTGCTGCGTTCTCCAGTATGGGCCTGACGTACACGGTGTACAGTGTTTTGAACGATTCCTAAGGTATCGGAACGCTATTCTCAGGTTTGTCAGGCGCCCATATGCTGCAGCAGTTATCTGTGTGTATGTGTGTGTGTGTGTGTGTGTGTGTGTGTGTGTGTGTGTGTGTGTGTGTGTGTGTGTGTGTGTACGTATAACTATAGCGAATGGAAATAATAATCCATGCACGTTCGTGATCTCTGAGTCACAATCTAAGGTAAAAATAAAAGCAGTGAAGCGTAAGGTGTCCTTTATAAGACAGACGTACCAAATTCATCTACATCTCACACGTTGCACCTGTAAACCCCTCAAGGAAGGTTCCTTGATGTTGGTGAGGGGCTCTTGATTTAGGGAATTGGATCTGTGCTCCAGTTCCCCGAATTAAGCCTGAATGCCTTCCACATATCCCCCCCCCCAGGCGCTGTATAATCCTCCGGGTTTAGCGCTTCCCCCTTGATTATAATAATAATGCACCTGTAAAGGTACAAGTGGCTCATTTGTAGAATGATCCACTTTCACTAGTGTTCCTTTCCCAGCCCACTTGTAACGATGTCTTCAACTGCTGCACCTTTACTTCCACTGACTCCGGTATGAAACTCTCCATCCTCCTCTCTGTGTATTAGATTGGAAAAGCCAGTTTCTCAGGTGAAACGTATCTTATAAAGATATCCAGGTGTTTCACGTGTTTTATTCATCAGTAAATATACCTAGGTAAAGAACTAGACACATGTGCAACATCTGGGTAACTTTATTTGTAGACGTTTCGCCAACCAGTGGCTTTATCAATACAATACAAGGACATGTGAAGAAATGTAGAATTGTATACAAAAAATGAGGTAGTTGGTGAAGAGCACCGTAGTGTTGGAGAGTCTGAAGCACAGGCATCAAGTTTGGTGCTTATCTACTGGCGTCAGGTGAGGGACGTGAAGCAGACGAAGACATTGTCACTGGTAGGCGGGATAAAGTCACTGGTTGACGATACGTCTACAGATAAAGATACCCAGATGTTGAACATATGTCTAATTCTTCATCTGGTCGGTATTGTAAACCATTCATGTATAATATACCCAGGTGTTTTATATGTCTTATTCATGAGTGAAAATATCCAGGTGTTTCCCATATGTCTTATTCATTAATCTGTCCTTAGAGAAGTCTTGCAGCGACTCTGCCATACTGTCCACACTTATATTTGAAGCTACCAAAGGTTTCAGCTTCAGTAACACTACTAGGCAAACTCTTCTATTCATGGTGATCCCTGTTGAAATTTGTCTTGTCAAACTAATAGCGTGTTAAAATGCGTTATTACGGCTGCGTGTAACCTGTTCACCACCAGCTAAGTACACAGGTGGCCCTAAAATAGGGATTAAAGTAAACTTTCAGTGTCTGTGTTTACGCTGAGAGATACACCTCACTGTATCTTTGTTAGTTATAATAACAAGTTTTCACTGATCGTTAAGATACAGAAGTCTGGTGTAGTTACAATGGTAGTTCACCATAACTGTTTTTTTACATGTGTGAAGTGTTTTTTTTTTTCAGCTTGTGAGATTTTTACATATCTCGGGAATTTATGTATTTGAAGAGCTAAAGAAAAAAATACATTGTGTGGGGGAGTATAACGGCCGACGCTCTGAGTTATATTACACTGCGCCATCTATTGTCGAAAAACGTCAGTATTAGCGCCTATTGATGTGAGTTCCATATCTTAGAGCTTATATTAATGTATATACGATCAATTTAGTTATTATTTATTATCGATTTCAAATTATTGATAAAAAAAACTTAGTATTTTAAGAATATAATATGCCTTCGTCTGTTGACAGTTAGACAGTGTGTAGTGAGGTGTGGGGCTCCCACACCTTGTAAATGTAAATACTGTCTTCCACTCAGTGTTTGACGCGTTAGTCTACGCGTCTGTCTATGCACCGAGAGGTGTGTATGTCATGATAAACTCTGAGAGTTTTAGTCCCCATGTTAGTGTTCAAAGTATTTCCCAAAAACTACTGACCTTCAGTCATTGAAGCTTGTGAAGCGGAAAGTAGTACTAGATTGTACGAGCTTAATGACTTTGTGTTAGTCTCACGAATCAGTGTGTTCAACATCACAAGTTAGTTTTTTCAGCATCACACACTGGGTATCTCAGTTATTCACTTAGAAACATAGGGATTCTAATTGTACAAGAAACATGACTTCAGGAATGATCGTGGTTCATAAGGGTGTGAGGGAAGCTTATCCATGGTTACATACACAGTGACGAGTATCCATGGATTAAAGAAGACAGTTTCAGGGAGAAAGTTTACAGAGATATTTCCACTGTGGAACAGACCTTTATCAGTGAGTACAGAGAAATGCACAACTAACTACAGACGTAGGTATGTGAGTGGACGGGTCAGTGAGATGAAGAATAATACACTTGTGCAACATTTGGGAATCTTTATTGTGGAAACGTTTCGCCAAGCAGTGGCTTCTTCAGTCCAGTAGAGACAAGAGCGGTGGAAAAATGAAGAGGAGTTTCGGGTAAGCAGTCCCTCAGTCTGGAGTCCATGTGTTCAGTCCATCAATCTTGTAAACCAGTTACAACAGAGTGCGTTGATGACTTGCAAGACTACAACACTCCAGGAGGCTCAAGTTCTTTCCCGTGACCATCTCATGCAAGATGAGTTGAGCTTAAGGTTTGGCTAATCTAAAAGCTCCTTGATCCTGCTGGATCGAATTTTCTGTACAGATCAGCGCAGCTTCCAGGCATCTGTGCAGTTTTGTCCATTTCCTGGAAGAGCAGCAGGTCGTGAAATCATCAGGTGTTTTAGACACAGGTGTTACTTGTATGAGTCCTGGGAAACAATGGAAGCAATAGGGTATGTTATAGGCATATTATTCTTGCTCTGTTTTGAGCCTGTTACCTCCAATTTTCCAGCCGCTGTATGGCTCCTATGGGTTTAGCACTTCTCTTAGGTTATAATATAGAAGTCGGTGTTGTTTGTGTAAGATTCCAGCTGTTCCATCACCCTTAAACTGATCACAAATTCATGACATTCTTAGTGGTGTTGGACGCCTCGTACGTTCATACTGCACCTCTCCCTCGTTCATACTGCACCTCTCCTCGTTCATACTGCACCTCTCCTCGTTCATACTGCACCTCTCCCTCGTTCATACTGCACCTCTCCCTCGTTCATACTGCACCTCTCCCTCGTTCATACTGCACCTCTCCCTCGTTCATACTGCACCTCTCCCTCGTTCATACTGCACCTCTCCCTCGTTCATACTGCACCTCTCCCTCGTTCATACTGCACCTCTCCCTCGTTCATACTGCATCTCTCTCTCGTTCATACTGCATCTCTCTCTCGTTCATACTGCACCTCTCCCTCGTTCATACTGCACCTCTCTCTCGTTCATACTGCACCTCTCCCTCGTTCATACTGCACCTCTCCCTCGTTCATACTGCACCTCTCCCTCGTTCATACTGCACCTCTCCCTCGTTCATACTGCACCTCTCCCTCGTTCATACTGCACCTCTCCCTCGTTCATACTGCACCTCTCCCTCGTTCATACTGCACCTCTCCCTCGTTCATACTGCACCTCTCCCTCGTTCATACTGCACCTCTCCCTCGTTCATACTTCACCTCTCCCTCGTTCATACTGCACCTCTCTCTCGTTCATACTGCACCTCTCTCTCGTTCATACTGCACCTCTCCCTCGTTCATACTGCACCTCTCCCTCGTTCATACTGCACCTCTCCCTCGTTCATACTGCACTTCTCTCTCGTTCATACTGCACCTCTCCCTCGTTCATACTGCACCTCTCCCTCGTTCATACTGCACCTCTCCCTCGTTCATACTGCACCTCTCCCTCGTTCATACTGCACCTCTCCCTCGTTCATACTGCACCTCTTTCTCGTTCATACTGCACCTCTCCCTCGTTCATACTGCACCTCTCTTTCGTTCATACTGCACCTCTCCCTCGTTCATACTGCACCTCTCCCTCGTTCATACTGCACCTCTCCCTCGTTCATATTGCACCTCTCCCTCGTTCATACTGCACCTCTCCCTCGTTCATACTGCACCTCTCCCTCGTTCATACTGCACCTCTCCCTCGTTCATACTGCACCTCTCCCTCGTTCATACTGCACCTCTCTTTCGTTCATACTGCACCTCTCCCTCGTTCATACTGCACCTCTCCCTCGTTCATACTGCACCTCTCCCTCGTTCATATTGCACCTCTCCCTCGTTCATACTGCACCTCTCCCTCGTTCATACTGCACCTCTCCCTCGTTCATACTGCACCTCTCCCTCGTTCATACTGCAACTCTTTCTCGTTCATACTGCACCTCTCTTTCGTTCATACTGCACCTCTCCCTCGTTCATAATGCACCTCTCCCTCGTTCATAATGCACCTCCCTCGTTCATACTGCACCTCTCCCTCGTTCATACTGCACCTCTCCCTCGTTCATATTGCACCTCTCCCTCGTTCATACTGCACCTCTCCCTCGTTCATACTGCACCTCTCCCTCGTTCATACTGCACCTCTCCCTCGTTCATACTGCACCTCTCCCTCGTTCATACTGCACCTCTCCCTCGTTCATACTGCACCTCTCCCTCGTTCATATTGCACCTCTCCCTCGTTCATACTGCACCTCTCCCTCGTTCATACTGCACCTCTCCCTCGTTCATACTGCACCTCTCCCTCGTTCATACTGCAACTCTTTCTCGTTCATACTGCACCTCTCTTTCGTTCATACTGCACCTCTCCCTCGTTCATAATGCACCTCTCCCTCGTTCATAATGCACCTCCCTCGTTCATACTGCACCTCTCCCTCGTTCATACTGCACCTCTCCCTCGTTCATATTGCACCTCTCCCTCGTTCATACTGCACCTCTCTTTCGTTCATACTGCACCTCTCCCTCGTTCATACTGCACCTCTCCCTCGTTCATACTGCACCTCTCCCTCGTTCATATTGCACCTCTCCCTCGTTCATACTGCACCTCTCCCTCGTTCATACTGCACCTCTCCCTCGTTCATACTGCACCTCTCCCTCGTTCATACTGCAACTCTTTCTCGTTCATACTGCACCTCTCTTTCGTTCATACTGCACCTCTCCCTCGTTCATAATGCACCTCTCCCTCGTTCATAATGCACCTCCCTCGTTCATACTGCACCTCTCCCTCGTTCATACTGCACCTCTCCCTCGTTCATATTGCACCTCTCCCTCGTTCATACTGCACCTCTCCCTCGTTCATACTGCACCTCTCCCTCGTTCATACTGCACCTCTCCCTCGTTCATACTGCACCTCTCCCTCGTTCATACTGCACCTCTCCCTCGTTCATACTGCACCTCTCCCTCGTTCATATTGCACCTCTCCCTCGTTCATACTGCACCTCTCCCTCGTTCATACTGCACCTCTCCCTCGTTCATACTGCACCTCTCCCTCGTTCATACTGCAACTCTTTCTCGTTCATACTGCACCTCTCTTTCGTTCATACTGCACCTCTCCCTCGTTCATAATGCACCTCTCCCTCGTTCATAATGCACCTCCCTCGTTCATACTGCACCTCTCCCTCGTTCATACTGCACCTCTCCCTCGTTCATATTGCACCTCTCCCTCGTTCATACTACACCTCTCTTTCGTTCATACTGCACCTCTCCCTCGTTCATACTGCACCTCTCCCTCGTTCATACTGCACCTCTCCCTCGTTCATATTGCACCTCTCCCTCGTTCATACTGCACCTCTCCCTCGTTCATACTGCACCTCTCCCTCGTTCATACTGCACCTCTCCCTCGTTCATACTGCAACTCTTTCTCGTTCATACTGCACCTCTCTTTCGTTCATACTGCACCTCTCCCTCGTTCATAATGCACCTCTCCCTCGTTCATAATGCACCTCCCTCGTTCATACTGCACCTCTCCCTCGTTCATACTGCACCTCTCCCTCGTTCATATTGCACCTCTCCCTCGTTCATACTGCACCTCTCCCTCGTTCATACTGCACCTCTCCCTCGTTCATACTGCACCTCTCCCTCGTTCATACTGCACCTCTCCCTCGTTCATACTGCACCTCTCCCTCGTTCATACTGCACCTCTCCCTCGTTCATATTGCACCTCTCCCTCGTTCATACTGCACCTCTCCCTCGTTCATACTGCACCTCTCCCTCGTTCATACTGCACCTCTCCCTCGTTCATACTGCAACTCTTTCTCGTTCATACTGCACCTCTCTTTCGTTCATACTGCACCTCTCCCTCGTTCATAATGCACCTCTCCCTCGTTCATAATGCACCTCCCTCGTTCATACTGCACCTCTCCCTCGTTCATACTGCACCTCTCCCTCGTTCATATTGCACCTCTCCCTCGTTCATACTGCACCTCTCCCTCGTTCATACTGCACCTCTCCCTCGTTCATACTGCACCTCTCCCTCGTTCATACTGCAACTCTTTCTCGTTCATACTGCACCTCTCTTTCGTTCATACTGCACCTCTCCCTCGTTCATAATGCACCTCTCCCTCGTTCATACTGCACCTCCCTCGTTCATACTGCACCTCTCCCTCGTTCATACTGCACCTCTCCCTCGTTCATACTGCACCTCTCCCTCGTTCATACTGCACCTCTCCCTCGTTCATACTGCACCTCCCTCGTTCATACTGCACCTCTCCCTCGTTCATAATGCACCTCTCCCTCGTTCATACTGCACCTCCCTCGTTCAGAATGCACCTGTCTCTTGTTCATAATATATATATATATATATATATATATATATATATATATATATATATATATATATATATATATATATATATATATATATATATATATATATATATATATATATGTCGTGCCGAATATGTAAAACTGGTCAATTAGCAAGAACTCATTTAAAATTAAGTCCTTTTTAAAATTTTCTCTTATACGTTTAAACATATATTTCTTTCATTAATGTTAATGTAAAAAAATTTAATTTTGCACCAAAAGAATCTTAGAAAACTTACCTAACCTTATTATAACAAGACCAATTTATTTTAGCCTAACCCAACTATATATATTTTAGGTTTGTTTACAATAATTTAATACTAAACAAACACAGTGAAATATATTTTTTTCGTTAGGTTCAGAATGATTTTGGCGAAATTATTACACAAATTTTCGCTTGTCCTATATGGCAAGATGAGCGTTGCTATTTAAGCCAAGATGGCAAGTTCTGCCTATTCGGCACGACACACACACACACACACAAATATATATATATATATATATATATATATATATATATATATATATATATATATATATATATATATATATATATATATATATATATATATCAATAACGACACTGCGACTAGCCGAGGATTCGAACCCGTGTTGTTTTAGCCCGCCTCATAGTGAGCGAAAATTCACGACGCTCTAACCCACAGGACCATACAATCCTACAAGAATCACACACCCAGCAGAGCTAGGTGTTGTACCGTCATCCGAGAACATACGATGGTGTGGGAGCCTCAGAGCTAATTTCATCCTCCTCCCCGTTTAGTGTACTAACCTCCACGAGCAGTATATATAGGTAAAACTTGCTATTTGGGCTTAAATAGTAACGCTCTTCTTCCCGAATAATGCAACTAAAAATTTGTGTATGGAGTAAATTCTCAAATATCATTATGAACCAAACGAAAAAAAAATATATTTCATTATTTTTCTCTATTATTAAATTATTGTAAATTTATCTAAAATATATTTAGTTGAATTAGACTAAATTAAATTGCACTTGTTATAATAAGGTTAGTTAAGTTTTATAAGATTCTTTTTAACTCGTTCAGAATAGGTAAAACTGGTCAATTAGCAAGAAATTAAAATTAAGTCCTTTCTAAAAAAAATTTCTTTAATACGTTTAAAGATGTATTTTTTCATTTATTTTAATGTAAAACTTAATAATTTTGTACCAAAAGAACCTTAGGAAACTTACCTAACCTTATTATAACAAGCATAATTTAATTTAGCCTAATCCAACTAAATATATTTTAGATAAGATTTCAGTAATTTAATAATAAACAAACACAATGAAATATATTTTTTTGCTAGGTTCAGAATGACTTCTGCGAAATTACTGCATACATAAATTTTCGCTGCTTTATTCAGCAAGAAGAGCGTTACTATTTAAGCCAAATTCGCAAGTTTTACCTATATGTATGTATTCAGATATTTGGGAGTGGACGTGTCAGCGGATGGGTCTATGAAAGATGAGGTGAATCATAGAATTGATGAGGGGAAAAGGGTGAGTGGTGCACTTAGGAGTCTGTGGAGACAAAGAACTTTGTCCTTGGAGGCAAAGAGGGGAATGTATGAGAGTATAGTTTTACCAACGCTCTTATATGGGTGTGAAGCATGGGTGATGAATGTTGCAGCAAGGAGAAGGCTGGAGGCAGTGGAGATGTCATGTCTGAGGGCAATGTGTGGTGTGAATATAATGCAGAGAATTCGTAGTTTGGAAGTTAGGAGGAGGTGCGGGATTACCAAAACTGTTGTCCAGAGGGCTGAGGAAGGGTTGTTGAGGTGGTTCGGACATGTAGAGAGAATATATATATATATATATATATATATATATATATATATATATATATATATATATATATATATATATATATATATATATATATATATATATATATAAAGTATGTATATATGCAAAACAACCACAGGGGGAACCGAATGATAGCTTTAGCCCTCTCGTGTTGCAATCAAAACATTATCAAGATCTTGCGGTGTTGCAGAAATACGTAGGAAGTTCAAGCAGGTTCGTTCAGGGGAACGTTTTTGCTCGAGCAGAAACATTCATTTACTGTTACCTAAGCACTTTAGTATTACTATTGTATTCACAGGAAAGCGCTAAACCAGTGAGGTGCCTCTGCCCCTGCCCCTGCCCCTGCCCCTGTCCCTGCCCCTGCCCCTGCCCCTGCCCCTGCCCCTGCCACTGCCCCTGCCCCATCCCTCTGTGTAGCTGCTGACGTGGCTCTGTGCATCACCTGTTCTGTATACTATATTATTATCAGTGTTGGACTCAGTCTGATAGTCATCATAGTGGAACAATGACCACTGACTTACCACTGCTGGACTCAGTACCCTGATAGTCACTATAGTGGAGCACTGTAGCAGTGACCACTGATTTACTAGTGTCGACTCACTGTTGTACTGTTGCAGTGAAGGCATCATGGGCGGGTAATATGCCCTCCAGTATGGCCTGGAATATTATACTGGAGTCATACTCGAGAGAACAGTAGCGCCATTATCAGTGCAACAAACATTAAATTTCGAAAAAAGTTTTATTTTAATCTCTTATAGCGGTGACGTTAACAGAGCGTCCACACATAATGTGTGTCCTCACCCATCTCTGCTTGTGAGGGTCGAGACCTAGCACATGACCCAGGTTTTCAGTCGAAACTTTGGCCAAGTGTTTAGTGCTTTCCGGATGGGTTAAACATTATCATACCGAGTGTTGAAAGTGTACCACACTTGTCTACACTACCCACTTTACACTCAAAATAAGTAGAAGTAAATAGTTTTGATAGGTAGTGTCAGTGTGACCTTTCAAATCCTCTACTATCTACCTGTCTCATGTATACTATGATATGTTAGCCAAGAAAAGAACCCTGAAGGATAAAGTATAACTTTGGTGTATCTGTCTAGCATTAGGAAGAGAAGTAAATAACGAAACTGAATGTTATAGGAATACAGTTAGAAGCCTGAGTACATCTATAACCCGCTACAATAACATGAACGTAGATAAGTAGCCAGGTTTAGGCTTGGTTACAAGTACTTCTGGCAGTTTGGCGGATGCGTAGATGATGATGAAAGCAAATGCAAGATACGTGGGCAGCCCTGTGGTCACTATCTTCAGCACTATGTGTTTAATTGTCCACTTAATTAGGAATATAGAAATAGTATAATAACCTACGTGACATGTCAAGATATCTTATTAATGAAAATAAGATATCGGATATATTAAGCAAATTTCCTAAATATCTTGCAACAGATAAGTGAACTGTAGATATAAATCCAGATGTCCTCCTGTTAATCCTTTTGAGGCCTAGTTCCTGGGCCTCGTGTGTATCCATATGTTCTTGCGCTGCCGTCCACAGGTTGGATATGAGGTGCACAAACTAGCCACTCCGGCGGCAAAAATCTTATGTAAACATTTTATTATAATGACGTTTCGCCCACCAGGGACCTTATCTATCCACAGTTCATCCCTGGTGAACGAAACGTTTTGACAATTAAATGGTTTCATAGATCATTTTATTTTTCACAATAAAATACTATGTTTATATATTGTCTGTATAATCTACCACTGTTATCATACCTGGCTTTCCCAGGTGTTGTAGTGTACCATCATGTTCTCCCATGTACTCCCGTGTTCACCCATGCACTACCATGTACTCACTTGTTCTTCTATGTACTCCCATGTACTACTGAGTTAGCTGAAGAAGTATTTCATAACATCTCTTTGACTCGTCTTTATTTTTCTTAGCTTCCAGGTATATTGTCTCGCCCTTGTACGTCATACTTCAAACTGTTGTTTCTGCTTTGTATCTTTTATTGACTTAGTTATACCATGCTTAGTCTCACTCTCTCTCTCTCTCTCTCTCTCTCTCTCTCTCTCTCTCTCTCTCTCTCTCTCTCTCTTCTCTCTTTTTTTTACACAGGGTTTGACAAGGTTAAGGATTCCTAACTTTATTGACAAGCTATTTACAGGTTACGGATTCCTAACTTTATTGACAAGCTATTTACAGGTTAAGGATTCCTAACTTTATTGGCAAGCTAAGAGCTGTTACCTACATCAGCTCATCTCTCTCTCTCTCTCTCTCTCTCTCTCTCTCTCTCGCTCTCTCTCTCTCTCTCTCTCTCTCTCTTTTCCGAAGGCTGTCGGCTGTGGTTCCGTCAAACTTTGTTCCAGACAGTGCTGTCTACTTAACTCTAGAGCATGTCATTAGCGACAGTCTCCGTGACAAGCTTATCAACAGTGACAGTCTCCCTGACAAGCTTATCAACAGTGACAGTCTCCGTGACAAGCTTATCAACAGTGACAGTCTCCCTGACAATCTTATCAACAGTGACAGTCTCCGTGACAAGCTTATCAACAGTGACAGTCTCCCTGACAATCTTATCAACAGTGACAGTCTCCGTGGCAAGCTTATCAACAGTGACAGTCTCCCTGACAAGCTTATCAACAGTGACAGTCTCCCTGACAATCTTATCAACAGTGACAGTCTCCCTGACAAGCTTATCAACAGTGACAGTCTCCCTGACAATCTTATCAACAGTGTCAGTCTCCGTGACAAGCTTGACAAGCTTATCAACAGTGACAGTCTCCGTGACAAGCTTATCAACAGTGACAGTCTCCCTGGCAAGCTTATCAACAGTGACAGTCTCCCTGACAAGCTTATCAACAGTGACAGTCTCCCTGACAAGCTTATCAACAGTGACAGTCTCCCTGACAAGCTTATCAACAGTGACAGTCTCCCTGACAAGCTTATCAACAGTGACAGTCTCCCTGACAAGCTTATCAACAGTGACAGTCTCCGTGACAAGCTTGACAAGCTTATCAACAGTGACAGTCTCCGTGACAAGCTTATCAACAGTGACAGTCTCCCTGGCAAGCTTATCAACAGTGACAATCTCCCTGACAAGCTTATCAACAGTGACAATCTCCCTGACAAGCTTATCAACAGTGACAGTCTCCCTGGCAAGCTTATCAACAGTGACAATCTCCCTGACGAGCTTATCAACAGTGACAGTCTCCGTGACAAGCTTATCAACAGTGACAATCTCCCTAGCAAGCTTATCAACAGTGACAATCTCCCTGACAAGCTTATCAACAGTGACAATCTCCCTAGCAAGCTTATCAACAGTGACAATTTCCCTGACAAGCTTATCAACAGTAACAGTATCCCTAACAAGCTTACCAACAGTGACAATCTCCCTGACAAGCTTATCAACAGTGACAATCTCCCTGACGAGCTTATCAACAGTGACAGTCTCCCTAGCAAGCTTATCAACAGTGACAATCTCCCTGACAAGCTTATCAACAGTGACAATCTCCCTGACAAGCTTATCAACAGTGACAGTTTCTCTGACAAGCTTACCAACAGTGACAGTCTCCCTGACAAGTTTATCAACAGTGACAGTTTCTCTGACAAGCTTACCAACAGTGACAGTCTCCCGGACAAGCTTATCAACAGTGACAATCTCCCTGACAAGCATATCAACAGCAACAATCTCCCTGACAAGCATATCAACTGTAACAATCTCCCTGACAAGCATATCAACAGCAACAATCTCCCTGACAAGCATATCAACAGCAACAATCTCCCTGACAAGCATATCAACAGCAACAATCTCCCTGACAAGCATATCAACTGTAACAATCTCCCTGACAAGCATATCAACAGTAACAATCTCCCTGACAAGCATATCAACAGTAAGAATCTCCCTGACAAGCATATCAACAGTAACAATCTCCCTGACAAGCATATCAACAGTAACAATCTCCCTGACAAGCATATCAACAGTAACAATCTCCCTGACAAGCATATCAACAGTAACAATCTCCCTGACAAGCATACATTGTAATCTGTTATACACTGTATATAAGCTATTATACCGTTGTTTATATTTTATGTCGTTGTACATCCCTGCTATTCCATTATATATGCCCTGGTATAGCTTATATCTGTTTCACCACATTATAGCAGTGCATATATCCTTACAACGATGTGTATGCCCCAAGCCACACCATGTATCCCCCTGGTTCATACTTCAAACAAATCCAGGAGCTTGTAAAGCCAGGGCAACCAAGCCAGCTGCACACGCCCACTAAATCCCTTTTTAATTAACTGAAAGGATTAACCTTCCCCCTAAATCTCCTCCTCTTCCTTCCCCCCCCTTCGCGCCTATCTCCTTCCCCCTTTCTTCTCCTACTCTCCCTTTTCCATCTTCCCTCACCCCTCCCCGCCCCTCTCAAATTAACTAATCATTAGTAAATCATTTGCTAATTCACTGATGCTGTTAACTGTGACGATCCTCTCATCTTAAATTCTCACTTCTTACGAACATCTCATCTTAAGAAGTTCTTACTTCTTACCGATCATCTTATCAAGAGGTTCTCACTTCTTACACTCATCTCATCTTAAAAAGTTCTCACTTTTTACGATCATCTCATCAAGAAGATCTCACTTCTTAAGATCATCTCATCAAGAAGATCTCACTTCTTATGATCATCTTAAGTTCTCACTTCTTACGATCATCTTAAGTTCTCACTTCTTACGATCATCTTAAGTTCTCACTTCTTACGATCATCTTATCTTAAGAAGTTCTTACTTCTTACGATCATCTTATCTTAAGAAGTTCTCACTTCTTACGATCATCTTATCTTAAGAAGTTCTTACTTCTTACGATCATCTTATCTTAAGAAGTTCTTACTTTTTACGATCATCTTATCTTAAGAAGTTCTCACTTCTTACGATCATCTTATCTTAAGAAGTTCTCACTTCTTACGATCATCTTATCTTAAGAAGTTCTCACTTCTTACGATCATCTTATCTTAAGAAGTTCTTACTTCTTACGATCATCTTATCTTAAGAAGTTCTCACTTCTTACGATCATCTTATCTTAGGAAGTTCTCACTTCTTACGATCATCTTATCTTAAGAAGTTCTTACTTCTTACGATCATCTTATCTTAGGAAGTTCTCACTTCTTACGATCATCTTATCTTAAGAAGTTCTCACTTCTAACGATCATCTTATCTTAAGAAGTTCTCACTTCTAACGATCATCTTATCTTAAGAAGTTCTCACTTCTTACGATCATCTTATCTTAGGAAGTTCTCACTTCTTACGATCATCTTATCTTAAGAAGTTCTCACTTCTAACGATCATCTTATCTTAAGAAGTTCTCACTTCTAACGATCATCTTATCTTAAGAAGTTCTCACTTCTTACGATCATCTTATCTTAGGAAGTTCTCACTTCTTACGATCATCTTATCTTAGGAAGTTCTCACTTCTTACGATCATCTTATCTTAAGAAGTTCTCACTTCTTACGATCATCTTATCTTAAGGAGTTCTCACATCTTACGATCATCTTATCTTAGGAAGTTCTCACTTCTTAAAGACCTTTAAGACCAGAAGGTGTAAGAATTATCCGTGATCTTCACTTGAGAATCTCCACAACTATCACTTCCTAACACTCTTTAGTTAATTGCAATTGTTGTAGCCTAATTGCATGTAGGTTTGTGTCGGTGAGGCTGCCAGGACCCGTGGTGAGGCTGCCAGGACCCGTGGTGAGGCTGCCAGGACCTGTGGTGAGGCTGCCAGGACCCGTGGTGAGGCTGCCAGGACCCGTGGTGAGGCTGCCAGGACCTGTGGTGAGGCTGCCAGGACCCGTGGTGAGGCTGAGCAGGAGTAAACTGGAGAGAAAAAGACGCTCCCTCTACAGAAGACGACGAAGAGTCACTGAGCTCCTCAGGAGTGCTAGAATATCTGATACACGCAAGGAGGCGCTGACCAGGGAAGTGGAAACTATCGAACTTAAGCTAAATGACTCTTACAAGAACCAGGAGAGGCAGGAGGAGCTTAAAGCTATTAGTGAAATTGAAAGAAATTCAAAATATTTCTTTTCATATGCCAAAAACAAGGCAAATACCACATCTAGTATGGGGCCCTTACTCAGACAGGATGGGACTTACACAGACGACAACAAGGAATTGAGTGAAATATTGAAATCCCAGTACGACTCTGTGTTTAGTGAACCACTAATCGGTCTGAGGATCGACGACCCAAATGATTTCTTCATGAATGAGCCTCAAAACTCCATAAATGTATGCCAGATTTCCGACATTACCCTAACTCCGATAGATTTCGAAAAAGCCATTGACAACATGCCTATGTACTCAGCCCCGGGCCCAGACTCGTGGAACTCTGTTTTCATTAAGAACTGCAAGAAACCCCTCTCGCGTGCCCTAAGTACACTATGGAGGAGGAGCTTGGACATGGGTGAAATTCCACAGTCACTTAAAACAACGGATATAGCCCCACTCCATAAAGGTGGCAGCAAAGCATTAGCTAAGAACTATAGACCAATAGCTCTGACGTCCCACATCATAAAAATCTTTGAAAAAGTGCTAAGAAGCAGGATTGCAAATCACCTGGATTCCCAAAATCTGCACAATCCAGGGCAACATGGGTTCAGGGCAGGTCGCTCCTGCCTCTCACAACTACTGGATCACTATGACATGGCCTTGGATGCACTGGAAGAAAATCAGAATGCAGATGTAATATACACAGACTTTGCAAAAGCATTTGACAAATGCGATCATGGCGTAATAGCCCATAAAATACGTGCTAAAGGAATAACTGGGAAAGTGGGGAGATGGATCTTCAACTTCCTAACAAATCGAACACAAAGAGTAGTGGTCAACAGAGTTAAATCGGAGGCTGCCATAGTGAAGAGCTCTGTTCCACAAGGCACAGTACTCGCCCCCATCTTATTCCTTATCCTCATATCAGACATAAACAGAGATATACACCACAGCACCGTATCATCCTTTGCGGATGATACTAGGATCTGCATGAGGCTGTCATCTGCTGAGGACGTGGTTAACCTCCAAGCAGATATAAACAAAGTTTTCCAGTGGGCAACGGTAAACAATATGATGTTCAATGAGGACAAATTCCAACTACTCCGCTATGGAAAACTGGAGGAGATAATAACTAGAACAGAGTATACTACTGACTCCGGCCATACAATAGAGCGGAAAAATAATGTAAGGGACCTGGGAGTAGTAATGTCTGAGGATCTCACTTTCAAGGATCACAACAGTGCCACGATCGCACGTGCAAAGAAAATGACAGGATGGATAATGAGAACTTTCAAAACGAGAGATGCCAAGCCCATGATGATCCTTTTCAAATCACTTGTTCTCTCTAGGCTGGAATACTGCTGTACATTAACATCTCCATACAAAGCAGGTGAAATCGCAGATCTAGAGAGTGTACAGAGATCCTTTACTGCACGTATAAGTTCTGTCAAGCACCTTAACTACTGGGAACGCTTGGAAGCACTTGACTTGTACTCGTTGGAACGCAGGAGGGAGAGATATATCATAATCTACACTTGGAAAATCTTGGAAGGAATGGTCCCAAATCTGCACACAGAAATCACTCCCTACGAAAGTAAAAGACTGGGCAGGCGATGCAAAATGCCGCCAATAAAAAGTAGGAGCGCCATTGGTACACTAAGAGAAAACACCATAAGTGTCCGGGGCCCAAAACTGTTCAACAGCCTCCCATCAAGCATTAGGGGAATTGCCAATAAACCCCTGGCTGCCTTCAAGAGAGAGCTGGACAGATACCTAAAGTCAGTGCCGGATCAGCCGGGCTG
>NC_091358.1:9838681-9991181 GCF_038502225.1 Cherax quadricarinatus
CAAACTGCTAAGTCCTACATATTATCAACAGCTTGACCTTCAACTGCTGATTCTTAGATACCTAATACTAAATATATACGATACTAAATACTGAAGAATGCACTTAAATAGACTCTGCAACAGAAATATTGCTTGGTCTTGGACCTTTATAAAGTATCTACTCCTACAAGCGGGCTTATTTGATGGTAATGAAGTGATACCTCCCTTGGAGTAAACCTGATTACTATTCATTTCGCAGGAGCTATGACCGTTACGGGCTTAGCTCTTCCCTGGCGAATGATTTACTTTTAATTTTCGGGAAGCTCTAAACCCGTGGGTTATACAACACCTGGGGAATTGAAGGATATTCAATTTGGTCCAAGGGGAATAAGAGGTATCTCCAATTCCTTAGAACATGAGCTCCTTGATAGGTGTAAATGTATATGCGTCGTGTTTTTAATGGTCCATGTGTGGCGATATAAGCCTAGCAAAGTAACTCATAATGATCACAGGGTATGGACATATAATATACACTAAGAATTTACTTTATTACTATTCTTGAGCTTAAAGTAAACTATGTTATTGTTCAGGTGAAGTGTTATTTAAACAATTTGTTTAATATAATTAGTAAATTACACTCGCAAAACCCAAAATTTCATTAACGCGCAAAGCTTCCTTTGCAAAAATACACTACTGCAAAGGTTTGATGCTGTCCAGAGGAGTCATTCTTGTTACATTGCAGAATTCAACAATTACAACTTCGGTAAAATTACACATGTGCAACTAATATGACATTTTATTGTGGCAACGTTTCGTTCTCCAGGAGCTTTGTCAAATCATAACGGCTTGACAAAGCTCCTGGAGAGCGAAACGTTACCACAGTAAAATGTCACATTTGTTGCACATGTATCGTTTTACCCAACATACTGTCGGTAATTCTACCTTTACTATTAATCACAGGTTCATTAACTATGTTAATAAATTAGCACATCTGTACCATTATGGCCTAAATCCCCCCAAATATCATCCTTTTTGATAAGGCGCTTAAGTTATTAAAGAATGAAGTAATTCAGAAGAGGCATGCTAAAATTACTTAAAAGAAAAAAATCTACATACAATAATATTGGCAAACTAGTACCTATACACTGCAGTGACAATCGCAACCTTCTTCTACGTAGGATATACCAGTATTAAAAATCTGAAGCCGATCAAAAGAGGCTTTCTCAAGTGAAAACAGAGATTAAAAACAAAAAAACTGGCATGGTCTACATAAAACTGACCAGCGTTCAAACTTTAAAACCAATCAAATCGGAGGATACTTTAATAATAATAATTTATTATTATTATTATTATTATTACAAAACAATAGCACAACTGGTATGGGTCATACAGAATGCCGTAAGTAAAACATTTACTAGAGAAACAACTGTTTACATACCGTCAGCGTTACGGTCATCTATCACATTGTGTCAACACCATAAAAATAAAATTTTAACGCAGGTTTTTGGTCTCTTACTCTGGGTTTCAGTAAAGTACTTATATTTGTTTTGTGGCGATGAAAGATGTGCAAGAGAGTAATTTCCCCATGAACCTCCTGCGTCTTAGTTGTAATGAAAGTACGTACGTATACTACCATAATTATGCGATTATATGAATTACGAAGCGCTAAACCTGTATGGGTTATAGTGCCTGGAAAATAAGATACAATCAGATTTGATCTATGGAAGAGGAGGGTAGTTATAATTCTTTGAATCAAGAGCCCTTCACCAGTATCAAGGCATTAAGTAACATCATGGCCGGGCTCCGGGAGTAAAAACTCTCGGAACTCATCAAAGGTATAATTATCATTACACAAATAACTCGCAGATAGGATAAACTTATGATAACGTTTCAGTCTGATTTGGATCATTAACTAGTCACACAGAAGTGCGAAGAGAAGAGAACCAATATATATATATTATATATATATATATATATATATATATATATATATATATATATATATATATATATATATATGTATATATATATATGTCGTGCCGAATATGTAAAACTGGTCAATTAGCAAGAACTCATTTAAAATTAAGTCATTTCTGAAATTTTCTCTTATACGTTTAAAGATATATTTTTTTCATTAATGTTAATGTGAAAATTTTTAATTTTGCACCAAAAGAATCTTAGAAAACTTACCTAACCTTATTATAACAAGAACAATTTATTTTAGCCTAACCCAACTAAATATATTTTAAATACGTTTACAATAACTTAGTACTAAACAAACACAATCAAATATATTTTTTTCGTTAGGTTCAAAATGATTTTGGCGAAATTATTGCATACACAAATTTTCACTTGTCGTATATGGCAAGATGATTGTTGCTATTTAAGCCAAGATCGCAAGTTCTGCCTATTCGGCACGACATATATATATATATATATATATATATATATATATATATATATATATATATATATATATATATATATATATATAGGGAGGTACCACCTCTAGAACTGCCGTAGGGACCCTCATCCTCAGAGAAAAGAATAAACTTGCTTCAGGGAAAACTCTAAGGTTCTCCCTGAAGCTGTTTGAGAATTTTCTCCTACCACCCCCTATATTTCAAGTATGTTTTATTTAAAGACAAAATACATTGGCCAAACATTCACAAAAATACAACAGAAGGTAAAACAACATAGGTAACTCAGAACTACATCTCGAATACTTCGTCCAGCTTCCCTGTGGTGGGCCGCGTGCCCAGAATGCTGCAGGCATTTCCTCTCTGGATCGCAACACTGAGTCTCTGAAAGAGGAAGCTGGTCGCCCTGTGGTCCTTGGTTTCTATGATGAGCTTTTCACCCAGCTCTTTGAGGAACTTTAGAGCACACTTGCCCCAAGCTCCAAGGGTCTCCGACCCTATTGGAATGAAGTTATAACAAGGGGGAAGGTCTTCATATTTTCGGATCTTCTGGGTCTCCCTGTGGCTGGCAGCTCCACCCCCATCCACTACGGAGTATGGCAAGTAGGTGTCTGCCAATGTGGCAGCACAGGTGTAGTCCCAGGCAATCTGCTTTCCATCCTTCCAGGGTAGCATAGTGGCTCCATCAGGACGCTTTTGACTTCCATCAGACCTCTGTACTTGGGGTTCCCGTTGAGCTGGGCAACGGGCTGTGGCGAGGCTTCTCTTTATTATGTCATTGATCTCCTCATGTCTGGCATACTTCCCTTCTTCTGTGTGGCACACGAGACCATGAAGTCCGAATTGATCAGCTGTCGAACTGCCGCAAATACACCTATGTTCGGTGAGGATGGGGGCGGCTAGGCGAAGAGCATATATATATATATATATATATATATATATATATATATATATATATATATATATATATATATATTTACATCGGTGAGGATGGGGGCGGCTAGGCGAAGAGCATATATATATATATATATATATATATATATATATATATATATATATATATATGTCGTGCCGAATAGGCAGAACTTGCGATCTTGGCTTAAATAGCAACGCTCATCTTGCCATATAGGACAAGTGAAAATTTGTGTATGCAATAATGTCGCCAAAATCATTCTGAACCTAACGAAAAAAATATATTTCACTGTGTTTGTTTAGTATTAAATTATTGTAAACAAATCTAAAATATTTTTAGTTGGGTTAGGCTAAAATAAATTGCTCTTGTTATAATAAGGTTAGGAAAGTTTTCTAAGATTCTTTTGGTCCAAAATTAAAAAAATTTTTACATTAACATTAATGAAAAAAATATATATTTAAACGTATAAGAGAAAATTTTAGAAAGCATTTAATTTTAAAAGAGTTCTTGCTAATTAACCCGTTTTACCTATTCGGCATGTATATATATATGTCGTGCCGAATATGTAAAACTGCTCATTTAGCACGAACTCATTTAAAATTAAGTCCGTTCTAAAATTTTCTCTTGTACGTTTAAAGATATATTTTTTTCATTAATGTTGATGTAAAAATTTATAATTTTGCACCAAAAGGAACTTAGAAAACTTACCTAACCTTATTATAAGAAGAACAATTTATTATAGCCTAACCCAACTAAATATATTTTAGATTTGTTTACAATAATTTAATACTAAACAAACACAGTGAAATATATTTTTTTCGCTAGGTTCAGAATGTTTTTGGCGAAATTATTGCATACACAAATTTTCACTTGTCCTATATGGCAAGATGAGCGTTGCTATTTAAGCCGAGATCGCAAGTTCTGCCTATTCGGCACGACATATATATATATATATATATATATATATATATATATATATATATATATATATATATATATATATATATATATATATACACACACACACACACAAGAGGGTGGCAGGGCCAGAACAAGAGGTAGTAATATTATAATGGTAGTAGTGCTAGTGTCAGTGTTTATGAAATTTACGTTTTTATAGCAAATACATTGCTCCTGAGGGGTAAGAAAGGTAATAATCATGAGAAGATAAGCACCGGCAACCTTAAGAAAGTTTAGGCAAGAGTTCAAATTCAACGTTTTAGTCTCTTCGTTTTCCATACATGTTGCTGTGTTATGTTCAAGATAAAGTGCTAAACCCGCCTGGGGAACTGGGATATAATAGGTTCGATTTGAGGAAATAAAGGGTAGTGTGGAAAATACTGTATATATTTTCCGGAAATGCGGTAATTTATAGGTAAATAGATGCCCTATATTGTATTTTTAAAAGAAGTATGTTATCGAAAAAAAGAAGAGACACTCGCCATCTTGGTTTTTGAATTTGTATTAGAAACGTTGGTGAATGGGGAAGAATTTCTCGTGCTCTAGAGGTTAAAATTGTGTTGGCACCTCTCAAATAGGAGGTGAAATTGGTGGATATGCATTCCTGCATAACTTGAGATATCAGACGACTGGACAAGACAGCTCCAGGAACCTCAGATAAGTCTTATGTAGTAACCTGGCCAGTGTTATTTTCATAGACAGTGAGGTTTTCTGAGTATGATACACATTAATCTCCAGTGATTAAGATATATTCTCCTTCTGTTATATAAATGTGTGTATATACTATAATCCTTTTTTAATTTTAATATACAGTCCACAAATTTATATATTTACCAGCATTCTTGGTGTATATTTCATTAATAATTAATAGGTCCAGATCAACTTGTGGTTATGACAGTGGTAGGTATCGAAGGGGGACATTTTTTGCGACCTAGGTGTCCCAAATTCCTACTTGTCTATTAACATTGATAAATAATAATTATCCTTGTTATTTACTGTTATGTACATAATGAGTTACATACAGATAAATGCAATTTTCCACATTTAATTTGCCCGTTGGTCCTTCTTGAACCGGAGGTAATTAGTGAAGTCATTAATTAGTTAATTACTTAATAATTATATGTGAAATGACAGAAGGAGGTGGATGTTAAGTTCACAAATTTACTTAATGTGTAGCGGATTATAATTAATACAATATTAATTTTGATAAGTCAAGTCTGGCTAAGTTTATATTAATTTGTATAATAATAATTTGATAAGACAATTCTGGCCAAGATTTATATCAGTGTATGTGTAATTGATAAGCCATGTGTAGCTCATTATTAATGTGTATATTAATTTTGCTATGCCAAATTCTGGCAAGGATTTATTAATTTGTAAAATATTAATTTTGACGAGCCAAGTTTGTATTAATGTACATTTAAAATTTATATTATACATGTAATTGCTAAGCTCAGGTAGCTAGGATTTATTCAAAGGTAAGTTGTACTATTTACCTTTATAAAGTACATAATTTAGTACATAATCAGTGTTATTAAGTTGAATTTAATACATTGCATCATGGCTGAAATTGAGGAAATTAATGTAGAAGACAAATATATGGAATATAGAGCAAAAAAAGCTTCACTGCAAGCTAGGAAGGGGCATGTAACAAAAGCATACAATAAATGTTTGGAATTAATGAATCAAGAAACTGTGAATACTGATGATTTAAAATTGTATTTAGATGCTTTAAGTAATAGATATGATTCATACAAATTATATTACAACAAATATGAAGGAGATTTATTAGTAAACTGAGTAGATGAGACTGAAGTAGATCTCATGATTAATCAGTATTATGAATTAGAGGAAAAGATTCTTTCTTGCAAAAGTCAGGCCTTGAATAAATTAAAATGTGTAAACCAGGCAGTTGGTCAGTCTGCTCCAACAAATATGTCTTTGCCAAAACTCCCAGAATTGTGTTTGCCTGTGTTTAATCCTGGAGAAAATTGGGAGGAATTTTGGTCAATTTTTAAAGCAGCTGTGCATGACAGGAGTGACCTAGCCTGTGTAACTAGATTATTTTACCTCAAAGGACAGGTAAGAGGAGATGCTTACATACTCATACAAGCCTTTCCCAATGTAGACGACTCTTACAAGGAAGCAGTTGACTTGTTGAAGGTCACTTATGGTAATATAGAACAAAGGTTGGATCTAGTGAATATCATTGTTAATTTAAAATCTCCAGATCACACTTACAAAGGTTTACAACAGTTTAGAGTTAAACTGGAGAGCACTCTCAAAACTTTAAGTAATAAATATAATCTGAAGGAATCAGACTGGTTATTGAGTGCCATGGTACAGAATAAATTAAGCTGTAAAACACTTGAATGAATCTCGAATAAATATCACAAGGGTTATTTTGGTCTGGAGGAAATAAGACTAGGTCTACAAGAATTAATTGTTCAGTTGCCGACCAGCCAACTAACTCATTTTAAAGATGCAATACATAATAACTCTGAGGTATCTGTCAAGTTTCACAAAGGGGAAAAATGATCCCAATGTTAATAATCAAATTTCATTTCCTAAAAAGAGTTGCATAGGTGCATATCAAGTAGCAGGAATCAAAAATAATGATTCTCCACAAGTTAAGAAGAATAAGTACCCTCCTAAGAGTAGCCCATTTAATAAGAAACCAGTCAAAGAAAGGAGAGATTGTCTCTTCTGCAAGGGTAATCATTTATCTAAGAATTGCAATGCATACAATTCATGGAATGATAAAGTTGAAAGATTGGAGGAACTTGACAGATGTATCAGATGTTTAGGTAATCACAATGTAAAGGATTGTTATGCCAAATTAAACTTCTGTTATCAATGTCACAAAGGAAGACACCATATAGTCATGTGTAAAGGTCTATATGATAATGTTGACAATCTTGACACAACAGTAGCTAATGTAAAAATTGCTGCTAATGTTAATAATGATGGTTTTACTGAAGTAGCCTTACCTGTGTTACAGGTATTATTATTATTATAATCAAGGGGGAAGCACTAAACCCGTAGGATTATACAGCGCCTATGGGGGGATGGAAGGCATTCAGGCTTAATTCAGGGAACTGGAGCACAGATCCAATTCCCTAGATCAAGAGCCCCTCACCAGCGTCAAGGAGCCTTCCTTGAGGGGTGTGTTACAGGTAAAAATTTATGATAGGCATAAATAAAAAAAAATGTAACTGCATTATTAGACCAAGGATCCCAACGTACTTACATTAAACGTAAATGTCTTGATGGTATGAAAGTACAGATGGGAGATCCCACAACTTTAAAATTATCTGGTTTTCTCTCGGATTAAAGGGCTCAATTGTATGACACTGTTTATGTAACTGTCAGGCTAGGCAATGAGAAAAAACGTGTTAATGCAGTAATTGTAGATAGACTTCCAGAGAAAATATCTACAGTAGGACTTAGTAAAGCTACAGAAAGACTCTCACATAATGTAAATTTAGTACCTTCTGGTGTAAGTGATGATTCTGTAGGCCCAATAAATATTTTGATAGGTAGTGACTATTATGCCTCCTTTGTAAAGGGTATGGTAAAGAAATGTGGTGTCACCCTTTTGAAGACTGCTGGAGGCTATGTAATGTATGGTAGGATTCCTCGTAATAATTCATGACTAGAGGAAACTACAAATACCATAACTGTATGTCTTACTCATGAAGTTGTACCCCAGTATAATTCTTCCATAGAGGATGGTGTTGAGCCAGTGCATAAATTGTGGGAATTAGACAGCATTGGAATAAATGTAAATGAAGAAAGTCCAGACGATTCTTTTACTCAGGAGCAATACCTGAGAGATGTAAAATTTGAATCTGGACAATACTGGGTACGACTTCCGTGGAGACTGAACCATCCAGAATTGCCCACTAATTACAGAATGGCATATGGGCAGTTAAAAGCTCAGCTCCGCGAACTGAGTAAGACACCAGAATTGTTAACTGCCTATAATGATATAATTGCTGAGTAGTTAATTAATAAATTTATAGAAGAGGTACCTCCTGGAGTTTACCTGGAGAGAGTTCCGGGGGTCAACACCCCCGCGGCCCGGTCTGTGACCAGGCCTCCTGGTGGATCAGAGCCTGATCAACCAGGCTGTTACTGCTGGCTGCACGCAAACCAACGTACGAGCCACAGCCCGGCTGGTCAGGAACCGACTTTAGGTGCTTGTCCAGTGCCAGCTTGAAGACTGCCAGGGGTCTGTTGGTAATCCCCCTTATGTATGCTGGGAGGCAGTTGAACAGTCTCGGGCCCCTGACACTTATTGTATGGTCTCTTAGCGTGCTAATGACACCCCTGCTTTTCATTGGGGGGATATTGCATCGTCTGCCAAGTCTTTTGCTTTCGTAGTGAGTGATTTTCGTGTGCAAGTTCGGTACTAGTCCCTCTAGGATTTTCCAGATGTATATAATCATGTATCTCTCCCGCCTGCGTTCCAGAGAATACAGGTTTAGGAACCTCAAGCACTCCCAGTAATTGAGGTGAGCAAGCCAAAATTTATGGTCACTATTTGCCACATCACGGAGTGAAGAAGGATTCTAAGACCACTCCTCTGAGAATTGTGTTTAATTGTAGTGCCAGGAGTAACAAAAATGTACCTAGTTTAAATGACTGTTTGATGACAGGTCCGTCGTTGACGGAAAAATTAGGAGATATCTTATTAAATTTCAGAGTGAAGCATTATGCCTTTACGGCTGACATAAGTAAAGCTTTCCTAAGAGTGGATTTACAAGAGGCTGACCAGGATTGTACCCGCTTCTTATGGCCTGAGAATCCTAGTGACCCACTTAGCCCTCTGAAAACCTTTCGCTTTAGGAGCGTATTATTTGGTGCTACATCCAGTCCATTCCTACTTCAAGCGACGATAAATGCACACCTTAATCGTACGGGAAGTCCATTGAGTAAAGTAATGAGCAAACAATTTTATGTGGACAATTTCCTGGGTGTGACGTCAACTGATGAGGAACTGTTAATGACTTATGGAGAGGCTAATAAAATAATGCAAAGTGCAAATATGCCTCTGAGGGAATGGAATAGTAATTCGTCCAAATTAAAGGACAAAATAAGTAAAGATTACCCTGGAGATGAAGTGCCAAAATGTAGTAATGTATTGGGTTTAACTTGGGATACTGAGAGAGATTTGTTAATGTTAAAACCTAATAATTACAGTATGCCTAACAAACTAAGAGAGTCTTGCTTGCTGAAGTTTCTAAATGTTTTGATCCACTAGGTTTAGTGTCACCCCTTACTATAAGAGGGAAATTATTAATTCAGGAAGCATGGAAACTTAAATGTGCTTGGGATGAAATTCTACCTGAGGAATTCATTAACAGGTGGGATGAATTAATTGGTGATTATGAGAAAATTCCAATGTTGGAGTTCCCACGCCAGGTGGCCAATCCAAATGGGAAAAATGTACTCCACATTTTTTGTGATGCTTCAAAATTGGCATATGGAGCAGTTGCTTACCTTCAATGTAATAGTGTTATTTCTCTTGTTATGTCTAAGGCTAAAGTGTCTCCAATTAAATCACGTACCTTGCCTCAGTTGGAATTAACAGCCATTTATGTAGGTGTCAAATTAGCTAATTATATAAGAAATAAGTTGCAGGAGGTAAATATTAGCGACACTGTAATTTGGTCTGATAATGAGGTATCCTTACAATGGATTTGCATTGGAAACAGTAAAATTGTGTACGTACAAAACAGAGTTGCTGAAATTTATCAGATGCAAGAGAAGTATAATAGTTTGGGTCAGCATATGTTAACATTTAATCATATACCTGGTGAGGAGAATCCAGCTGATTTCTTGTCTCGAGGTTTACCTTATGTTAAATTTGTAAATGCTGTATCATGGTTTAAAGGACCGAGCTGGTTGGTAAATAAAACTAATTGGCCTGTACAAAAGGCGTATATTGCTCCTGTTGAAATTACTGTGACCACCGCTCCAATAGTTTGTCCTCCCTTAGCCATTGATATAAATAGGTATTCTTCTTTACCCAAACTAATCAATGTAACTAAGTTGGTGTTTAAATTTCTAAACAAGATGAATATTTCGTATAAGTTTTCACATCCTCTTGAATATTGGATAAAGAGGGTACAGGAGGAAATCTATGGAAATGAGATTAAATTGATGATGGAAAGAAAAATTGTGAAAGGTTCCATAATAGAGAAATTGGGACTGTATTTAGAGAACAATGTAATTAGGGTGCAGAGGTAGGTTACAAAATGCTGAATTGGGTGATTATGCTAAACACCCTATCTTACTGCCCAAAACTCATCATCTAACAAATTTGATTGTTCTAAATGCCCATAAAAATGTAATGCATGGTGGGGTACAAGATACCTTAAATTGTATTAGGGAAACTTTCTGGATTCCACAAGGACGGCAAAGTGTAAAAAGGGTGATTAAATTTTCTGTAATATGTCGCCGTGTGGATGCCAGATCCTCTATGTACCCAGGTCGTCCACCATTGCCAAAGGAGTGTGTACAGTTAGTGAAACCATCTGATGTAACAGGTGTAGACTATAGTGATCCAATAATTTTAACAGGTATGTCAAATGGTGTTCCACTGAAAGTGTATGTTTGTTTGTTCACCTGTACTGCTACTAGGGCAGTTCATTTAGAAGTGGCACAGGACTTGTCTGCAGAACAGTTTATACAGCTGTTTCGAAAATTTGCAGCTAGGAGATCCTGTCCGAGATTGATGATTTCGGATAATGCCACAAATTTTGTAGCAGGTGCTCAACACTTGATAGAATTAAATAATAGTAATGATGTTCAATCTCTGTTAACCCAGCGAGGGTGTACCTGGAAATTTATTACTCCTAGAGCCCCTTGGCAGGGGGGGCTGTACGAAAGACTGATAGGCAGAGTGAAGAGGTGTCTCTGCAAAGTACTACACCGGAAGAGAATTAATTTTGAAGAATTCCGTGCAGTGTTAGTGGAGGCAGAAAATCGTATAAATAATAGGCCTCTCTCGTACATGAGTGATACACCTGATGCAGATGTATTAACATCTTCTCGCCTAATATGTGGAAAGAAATTGGAAGCTGCCCCTGTCTATAGAGATAATCCGGAAGAAAGTGGTGAAGATTACAATGATGCGGCAGTATTGTGGGATGAATTTAAAATGTTAAATAAAGTAATTGATCATTGGTCTAATGTGTGGCGTAAGGAATATCTTCTTACACTACGTGAACACTTTTATGGTGCGACAGAGGCAGTAAATCGACAGAACATTCAACCAGGTGACATTGTGTTGATTGATACTGAACAACATCGAACATTGTGGCCTTTGGGCAAAGTATTGACATTGTACCCAGATGCACAAGGTGTTGTCAGGAATGTCAGTGTTGTGTCGTGTCCAGGAAAGTTTACGCACAATTAATAAATTGATTCCCTTGGAATTATGTGTTCAATCAAACGTAAATGAAAATCTGAGGGAAAGTGACACGAGTGATATGGAAGATAACGCTGACCAAGTGATGCCGGAAAATGAAATCGTAGTAAGACCTACTAGGAGAACAGCCACTCAAGCCAGAACTGGCTGGAATCGTCTCCTAAAGGAAGGAGTAATTTGAGTCGTTTAGCAACGAACTCCGGCCGGCCACAGTGTGGAAAATACTGTACACATTTTCCGGAAATACGGTAATTTATAGGTAAATAGATGCCCTATGTTGTATTTTTAAAAGAAGTATGTTATCGAAAAAAAGAAGAGACACTCGCCATCTTGGTTTTTGAATTTGTATTAGAAACGTTGGTGAATGGGGAAGAATTTCTCGTGCTCTAGAGGTTAAAATTGTGTTGGCACCTCTCAAATAGGCGAAATTGGTGGATATGCATTCCTGCATAACTTGAGATATCAGACGACTGGACAAGACAGCTCCAGGAACCTCAGATAAGTCTTATGTAGTAACCTGGCCAGTGTTATTTTCATAGACAGTGAGGTTTTCTGAGTATGATACACATTAATCTCCAGTCAAATTGGTGAGTGTTATGATTAAGATATATTCTCCTTCTGTTATATAAATGTGTGTATATACTATAATCCTTTTTTAATGTTAATATACAGTCCACAAATTTATATATTTACCAGCATTCTCGGTGTATGTATATTTCATTAATAATTAATAGGTCCAGAGCAACTTGTGGTTATGACAGTGGTAGGTATCGAAGGGGGACATTTTTTGTGACCTAGGTGTCCCAAATTCCTACTTGTCTATTAACATTGATAAATAATGATTATCTTTGTTATTTACTGTTATGTACATAATGAGTTACATACAGATAAATGCAATTTTCCACAGGTAGCTCCATCCCTTTGGAACCAGAGTCCTTCACCAGTATCAAGGCAACACTTTCCCATGAAAAGTGTACTTCTCACTGACAGAACTAACAAATTTGGCATATTCTATAGAGATATTTTAACTTTCTCAATTATATTCCTGAAAAGCACTACTTTCAACATACTTACAAAAAGAGTGCTATACCCATGGAGAGCATTAAAAAAGATAATTGGCAATGTTATATGAAAGTCCACATGGGAGATACACAGTTTGCACATCCCTTTAACCATCAATAAATTGGATCAATTATAAAGACAAGTTATGTGAAGCAACCTTTATTTTATACGAAGCTTCCCTTAGGATTGAGTTTTACCGAGTTCAATCTTGAGCGAAACTTTGTATAATGCTTAGCTGATTAACTGTGTTTAGAACCCATCAGCAATACGTGGGCAATATGTATTAAGCACGAATGTCACCGGTACACCGCCAGTCAAGCAAACTCAATGTACAAACGTACAACTTTAGGTGTGTGTATATATGTATATGTATGTATGTATGTCGTGCCGCATATGTAAAACTGATCAGTTAGCAAGAACTCGTTTAAAATTAAGTCCATTCTAAAATTTTCTCTTATACGTTTAAAGATATATTTTTCTCATTAATGTAAAAAAAATTTAATTTTGCACCAAAAGAATCTTAGAAAACTTACCTACCTTATTATAACAAACACAATTTATTTTAGCCTAATCCAACTAAATATATTTTAGATACGTTTACAATAATTTAATACTAAACAAACACAATGAAGTATTTTTTTTCGTTAGGTTCAGAATGACTTTTGCGAAAATATTGCATACACAAATTTTCGCTTGTCTTATATAGCAAGATGAGCGTTGCTATTTAAGCCAAGATCGCAAGTTTTACAAATTCGGCACATTATATATATATATATATATATATATATATATATATATATATATATATATATATATATATATATATATATATATATATATCTATATATATATAATATGTCGTGCCGAATAGGCAGAACTTGCGATCTTGGCTTAAATAGCAACGCTCATCTTGCCATATAAGACAAGTGAAAATTTGTGTATGCAATAATTTCGCCAAAATCATTCTTAACCTAACGAAAAAAATATATTTCACTGTGTTTGTTTAGTATTAAATTATTGTAAACAAATCTAAAATATATTTAGTTGAGTTAGGCTAAAATAAATTGCTCTTGTTATAATAAGGTTAGGTAAGTTTTCTAAGATTCTTTTGGAGGAAAATTAAAATTTTTTACATTAACGTTAATGAAAAAAATATATCTTTAAACGTATAAGAGAAAATTTTAGAAAGGACTTAATTTTAAATGAGTTCTTGCTAATTGACCAGTTTTACATATTCGGCACAGATATATATATATATGTATATATACATATATATATATATATATATATATATATATATATATATATATATATATATATATATATATATATATATATATATATATATATATATATATATATATATATATATATATATATATATATATATAGGCTTGCTCTGCATTATGTATTTATAACCACTTGTCGGCTTGTTGCCCCAGTAACCACCTGGATCGTTATGGGTTGATACTGGACTACTGAATAAATGTTAACTAATGTGGAAAGAAAGGGAAATATTTTCTACAACATTTTGAATTTTACCACGGCTGAACACAATGACCCGTCATAGGGGCTTAATAAATTTACATATGGATGGTAAATAGTTTCTATATATTTACCACATAAACTTTCAAGGGTATATACAGAGGTGTACAGTTCATATAGCTATATACACCGAGTTTGCTTATCTTATGAATAAGGTTGGCAGGTTTATGAGGGTTGAAGTCTATCGACTACACTAGGGTCAATTACGCTGCCTACAGGAATTTAAGTAAACTTTTAGCATGGGCGAGTCTTTACAAGCAAATTTTAATGATGCTGTAATAAACTATTTTAGAGAGAAATCATTAAGGTTAGAAACCTGGAGAGAAAATGGATGTTAGGTGGAGAGGTGGGCTTACTGGAAAGATGGAACGGAAATTTTGACTAATTGTCGAATGTTAGTGATGAAGGAGAGGCGGTGATTTCAAGCATTAGGGAGGGATAATGTCGTGTAGGAGAGAAGAGAATCCCGAGGTGGATGTGGGGAAAGTGCGCGAGGTAGTGGGTGGAATGAAAGGGGGTAAAGCGGTAGTGATTTGGATAGTTTAAACGCAGTTGGTGTTTGTTCAATATATGCATGAAAGGGAGGGAGAGTACTAAAGGATTGGCAGAGAGCGTTCACAGTTCTCTTGTATAAAGGGAAAAGGGAAGGAGAGAGAATGTACGAATTATAGGAGGATAAGCCTGTTGAGTATACCTGGTAAAGTTTACAGTAGAATTATTACCGAAAGGGTTAGAGGTAAGACAAAGTCGGATTACAGAGGAACAGGGAGGATTTAATAAGGGTAGGGGATGTGTAGACCAAGTGCTTGTAACGAAGCACATAAATGAGCGATACTTGGATAAATATAAACTGTTTGTTGCATTTATGGTTTTAGAAAAGGCTTTTGATAGGGTGGATAATACAATTGTAATTTGTGTTTCTAAACAACTAAACATAGGTTGCTGTGTCACCTACACAGGCTACTGTGGCAGACGTAAGTGTATAGAATATTAGGTAGGTTACTAAAATAAGATACGAATGTTTATACGAATGAAGGATGAAGGGGGACCATTCCCCAACAAAAGTAGGCCTTAGACAGGAATGCATGACGTCACCATGATATTAAACACATTTATATTTGAGTTTGCAAAAGAAGTAAATGCTTAAGTGTTGGGAAGGGAAGCGGGATTAAAGATATTGAATCTGATACAAAGTGGGAGTTATCACAGTAGCTCTTTCTGATTAGTTCTTTTGGGGGATTCTGAAAGAAAAAGTGGCAAAGTTTGGTAGACGAATTCGGAGAGTATGTATAAAAAAAGAAATTATAAATGGATATAGCAAATTTTGATTAGTAACAGATGACCATTTTGATTACATTATTCAATTAAAGCTAAATTCAATCTTTCTGTACGCGAACTTAAGAATCAGATTTAACAACGAATTATTAAACAATTTATAGTTCTGGTTCCTGCCCTGGTGTTATGTATAGACTTCCAAAGATCCACAAACTAGGAGTCACATTTCACCTTATTTTCAGTGCAACGGGAATATTCAATTTCAATCTAGCAAAGTTCTTTGTCCCTATTCCACAGATTTTGACTATTAATCAACATTCTGTTAAAAATTCACATAATTTTGTCAAACATATCACTACCTATTGTCAGCCTAATTTAGTTACGACTAACTTTAATAGAGTCCTTATTTACCAATATTCCACTAAAAGAAACAATAGACATCTGTATTGTTTAAATAATGACACAGCGGAATGTTTAAAAAAGAATTTAAACAATTATTTCAGCTTGTAGTAAACGAGTCTTTGAGCTGGAGTATACACAAAATGGTGGAGTAGCAATGGGTTCGCCACTTGGACCAACTCTTACAAATATACTTCCATGTTTTCATAAAAAAAATTGACTTGATATCTTATTGATTTCAAATTAATACTTTATGAGAGATATGTGGATGACACATTCTTACTCTTTGAGAACCATTCTCAGATTAACTTATTGAAGAATTATTTACTCCAAGCACAAAAATATTGTGTTCACAGTATAGGAAAGTAATAAGTTATCATTTCTTGATGATAATGATGAACTTGTTAACGATAGCTTCCTCATTACACTATACCATAAGCTCACATCTACACTTTCATCATTTGCACCTACTTTATTTAAAGAAAATTCGTAAAGACTTTAATCAATAGGTGTTTTTCATTGTGCTTCACTTGGTCTGTACTTGATATCGAAATTAAATTCTCACAGAATTTTTCTTAAGTTAAGACTAATACTAATTGATACCATTAACAGAAATTTTTTAAATTATTCTTGGAAAATAAGTTCTCTAACAAAACACGCTTAGTTACAATTCCTGAAGATGTTCGCTATATTAAATTGCCATTTTATGGACAGCTGAGTTATATTTAAAAAAAAAATGTTCAAAACGAATTTAGTTACTCACAGATTAAATTTAAATTAATTTTTATAAACCCATTTACTACTGGTAGCCATTTCATATTTAAGGATTCTATTACTGCATCTGTGCTCAAATGTATTGAATATGAGATTCATTCAGAATTTCATATTAATACACTTAATCTTGATGATTTTTAAAGTACAGCAAAAAGCTAAAAAACAGCAAAACGGCACAATACCGTGACTGGAACAATACACAAATAACCAGCACATTGGAGAGAGGATCTTACGACGACGTTTCGGTCCCACTTGGACCATTTACAAAGTTAGTGGGACTTTGTATATAGCTAAAGCTCTTAACACTGGATTTAAAATGTTCACAGAACTTACGTATTAAACAACTTAAACTTGGACTAAATGATAAAGATTTATACATACATCTTTTCATTGAAAAAAAGTAAAATATTATATTCTGAGACTAAACCTACCTTAAAAATTTCACCTAACCTAATCAAACGTAATTGTTTTAGCCATATTCTACTAGATATATCACAGGTCATTCTAAATTTATTTAATATTACATAAAATCAATCATATGTATTTTATTCGTTATGTTCAGACTGATTTTTGCAGATTCATGACAAACAATTTTTCACTGCTTATTCATCAGAAAAGACCCTTGCTTTATAGGCTATTCAGGACACACACAATTTTATATATATATATATATATATATATATATATATATATATATATATATATATATATATATATATATATATATATTTTTTTTTTTTTTTTTCAACAAGTCGGTCGTCTCCCACCGAGGCAGGGTGACCCAAAAAAGAAAGAAAATCCCCAAAAAGAAAATACTTTCATCATCATTCAACACTTTCACCACACTCACACATTATCACTGCTTTTGCAGAGGTGCTCAGAATACAACAGTTTAGAAGCATATACGTATAGAGATACACAACATATCCCTCCAAACTGCCAATATCCCAAACCCCTCCTTTAAAGTGCAGGCATTGTACTTCCCATTTCCAGGACTCAAGTCCGACTATATGAAAATAACCGGTTTCCCTGAATCCCTTCACTAAATATTACCCTGCTCACACTCCAACAGATCGTCAGGTCCCAAGTATCATTCGTCTCCATTCACTCCTATCTAACACGCTCATGCACGCTTGCTGGAAGTCCAAGCCCCTCACCCACAAAACCTCCTTTACCCCCTCTTTCCAACCCTTTCGAGGACGACCCCTACCCCTCTTTCCTTCCCCTATAGATTTATATGCTTTCCATGTCATTCTACTTTGATCCATTCTCTCTAAATGACCAAACCACCTCAACAACCCCTCTTCTGCCCTCTGACTAATGCTTTTATTAACTCCACACCTTCTCCTAATTTCCACACTCCGAATTTTCTGCATAATATTTACACCACACATTGCCCTTAGACAGGACATCTCCACTGCCTCCAACCGTCTCCTCGCTGCTGCATTTACCACCCAAGCTTCACATCCATATAAGAGTGTTGGTACTACTATACTTTCATACATTCCCTTCTTTGCCTCCATAGATAACGTTTTTTGACTCCACATATACCTCAACGCCCCACTCACCTTTTTTCCCTCATCAATTCTAAATTTATTTAATATTACATAAAATTAATCATATGTATTTTATTCGTTATGTTCAGACTGATTTTTGCAGATTCATGACAAACAATTTTTCACTGCTTATTCATCAGAAAAGACCCTTGCTTTATAGGCTATTCAGGACACACACAATTTTATATATATATATATATATATATATATAATACTGCGCTAGCCAAGGATTCGAACCCGTGTTGTACTGGCCTGCCTCATGGTAAGCGAGAACCACATGACGCTTTAAACCACAGGACCTATAGTGACATAAAAACTGACGGTGACGACAACGAAATGGACTAAATATGACAAAAGAGGGACCGGCATTCAAGTACCAGATCTGCTGCCAGACGTGAACCAGACATGAGACGTTTTCCACTACAATGAAATAACTGACCTCCATATCAACTGCACCAGTGTTTAACGGGAAGACAACATGGCAGAAAACCTGATCAACTAAATCTCCAAGGAAATGACAGGTCTGTAGGACTTTTTTCTTCAGTGCCAAACGAGGGAAAGAATTGAGCATTTAAACATGGCTGACCGGCATCCTAACAGCCGCTACTGCCAGACGTACAACTAGCGAAGTGTAATTCTCATCTTTACTGACGTTCATCTGTTGACAGTAGCATCATATCTGTACCACCATCATATCGCCTGTACCAGTGCTAACGAGAGGGAAACACAGGAGACATCGTCAAATCAACAGTACAAAACTCCAAGGTTATAGGACGGTTATCCCTCAGTGCCAGTCGTGAGAAAGAAGTGAATAGTTAAACAGTCAAGGTTAATGTTTTAGTAGCTGACCTATATTCAGCTGACAAGTGTACAGTGAGAGAATCATAGCAGAAAACGCCAAATATATCTATAAACTCAAGGAAAGTCAGGTTGTAAGTGGCGTTACTCCCCTCAGTGTTTTAAAAATGGCTGAGTCAGCAGAACAGGTCAGGCAGTCAACAACACCACACAACCCCCGATAAATGGAATTGAGGGGGATTTGGAAGGATAAAACCATGGATTAAACCTTTCTGATCTACCAGAATGGAAAGGAGTTAGAAGTTAATTGGGGAAGCCAGACTGTGAAGTGAGATGGGAAGGGGAGTGTGTAATAAGGGGTTAACTGTAAGGGTTTTGTGAAGTTAAGGGAAAAGTGAGCAGTGAAGAGGGTTTTGAAGAGGAAATTTTACTAGTAATTCAGTGGTGATTGCTAAAGCAGATACTAAGTGTACTAGGGACTGGAAAAGAGAAATAAATATTATTGTATATGAGTAAAAGAGAGAAGAGTGAAAATGGCAGGCATTAGGGGGGGTACAGGCTGCCATAATTATATTTATATTTCTTCTTCAATTCCATGAAGAAAGAAATCAGTCATGGGGGCTGGAAAAGGTGAATGGAGTAACAGCGCCCTGGACAGTAAAAGCCCAACAGTTGCCATCCTACCAGAAAAGTAAATGTCACTATCGCTGCAAGGTATGGCAACACCGCATACCCAAACAAAAACAGTGGCACACAGCCCTTATTGTAGCGCTCTTAAGTGGTGATATCCAAATTAATCCAGGACCTCAAACTATTGTGCAGAGGCAAAACAGACAGATAAATGATCGCGATAATGACGGTCTAGTAGCTAGGAATGATAACCTTAACTCCATATGTAATGCATACATAGGCCAATGTGAGACAATACAGACATTATTATCTCAAACACTACCAAACAGGTGCATACACTGTACTAAAGTCCGCATGAAAAACAGAAAAGACACCTTATGTAAAATGTGTAAGGGGTGGGTGCATGATGGATGTATGTACAATTATAGCAACGGTTCCAGAATTCATTTTGTAACAAATGCTCTTTGGCACAGTTACCCTTTAGCAGTGATGACATTGAATTACCTAATTTTAATACAAATGACCCATTGTCATATATTGATGATTATGATTGTTTTATGAAAACAGGCCTTCACTTTATTCATTCTAGCTAACAAAATTAGGGCGGCAGTTATAACCATCTCTGAATCTTGGTTGGATGATACGGTGACTGACGAGGTCAAAATAGAAGGTTACAATATATATCGCTTAGATAGGAACAGAAAGGGTGGTGGAGTATGTGCCTACATTAGAAATGACTTAGCTTACAACCCAAGACCTGATTTAAATAACAATAAACTGGAGATTCTATGGTTTGAAGTGCTGCTTCCTAAGACCAAACCCATCTTAGTAGGAACTAGTTACCGCCCTCCTACCCAGGACCAGTTCTTAGAAGACTTTTCCAGAGTCTTGTCCGGAGTTGAAAACAATTGCGAGACAATAATACTGGGCGACTTCAATATCTGTTTTCAGCAGCAAAATAACGGGCTATGCAAAAGGTATAAGCAAATTCTAGGATTAAATAGTTACACTCAACTAATTAATACTCCAACCCGGATCACACAGTTCTCAGCCACCCTAATTGACCACATACTTTGTAACCGCTCTGAGAACATTAGTCAGTCAGGCGTCATTACCACAGGTCTTAGTGATCATTTCATCATTTACTGCACCAGGAAAATCACTAGGGATAGGATAGGCCTACACAGGACAATAAAAATGAGGTCAACTAGAAACTACAGTAAAGAAACACTGGTAAATAGGCTACACAATTGTGACTGGACAGAGATAACAAGTTGCACGGACGTAAACGATGCCTGGGAAAAATTCAAAACAATGTTCACTACCATCCTTGATAATATTGCACCAGTTAAAGAGGTTAGGATTAAACGAAGAACTGAACCCTGGATGAATACTGAGATATTAGATAATATGAAATTCAGAGACCAGCTGCTAAAAAGATTTAAAACAAACAGACAGGATATTGCAGCACTAAATGAATTCCAAAGGGTGAGGAACAGAGTACAGAGACTTATAAAAGGAGCAAAGGCAAAGCACTACTGCTCAAAAATTGAAGAGTATAACCATAACCCCAGAAAGCTCTGGCAACAACTAAAACAGTTGGGGTATAGCCATAAGCCAGTAGATAGGTCTAACATAGTACTCACTATCGATAATGAGGTATGCCACGAAACATCTAAGGTGGCAAATTGCTTTAATTCCTACTACACATCTGTTGCATCAACACTAGTAAGTAAACTACCAGCTGCATCAAATACCTTTAACACAGACTCTGATAAGTTTCAAACATACTATACCAATAAATGGGTAACCCCAAACAGTTGTCAACTAGTAAGTGTATCTCATGACTTTATTCAAAAAGAACTAAGCAGGTTAAACCCAACTAAGAGCACAGGCCCTGATAACATCCCGTCTAAGTTCCTAAAAGATGGTGCTTCTGAACTGTCAATCCCTATTGCTCACATAATAAATCTATCAATCACCACTAATACCGTACCGGAGGGGTTCAAGGAGGCCAGAGTTACTCCTATCTTCAAGAAAAATAGTAGGTCTGATGTAAGCAACTATAGGCCTGTTAGTATACTCAGTATAATATCTAAAATTCTAGAGAGGGCGGTGTATTCTCAAGTAGTTAAGTACCTTAATGACAACAACATTCTCCATAGCTATCAATCGGGCTTTAGAAGATCCTACTCAACCGACACCTCCCTTATTAATCTGATGGATTACCTGAGAACTGAAATGTCAAAGGGGAACCTCATAGGTATGGTAACCTTAGACCTGCAAAAGGCCTTCGATACTGTCAACCACAATATATTATGTAATAAACTTCAAGCTATCGGTATAGGTTATGTAGACTGGTTTAAGTCCTACCGTAGCAACAGGAGACAAATAGTCAAAATCAAAAAAAAAAAGAATCAGAAACCCTGCCGATAACATGTGGAGTTCCCCAAGGTAGTATTCTGGGTCCCTTATTATTCTTATGTTATGTCAATGACATGCCTATCAGTGTCAAGTGCAAACTCCTACTGTATGCAGATGACAGTGCTCTGTTAGTGTCAGGTAAAGACCCACAAGATATTGCTAATGTTTTAACACTGGAACTGGAGTCCTGCAGCAAATGGTTAGTAGACAACAAACTATCATTACACCTAGGGAAAACTGAAGCCATTCTCTTTGGCACGAAACATAAACTGAGAAGGGTAAATAATTTTAATGTTCAATGTAATGGGGAGCCCGTCACTTTGGTTTCATCAGTAAAATATTTGGGAATCCCCTTTGACCCATGCATGTCAGGAGAATTGATAGGGAACCGTGTAGTAAAGAAAGAGAATGCCAGACTGAAGTTCCTGTATAGACAAGCACAGTGTCTACCTACTGAGGCTCGCAGGACCCTATGTCTAGCCCTTATACAATGTCATATGGATTACGCTTGCTCTTCTTGGTACTCTGCCTTGACAAAAAAACTGAAAGATAGACTGCAAATCACCCAGAACAAAATCGTAAGATTCATCCTGGGGCTGGGACCAAGAGAACATGTAGGCCAGGATGAATTACAGCAGTTGGATATGCTGAATGTTGAAGACAGAGTAAAACAACTGAAGCTAAATCATGTTTATAAAATTGCTCACAAACAATGTCCAGAATGTCTTGCTGTCAATTTTGTCAAGGTTGGGAACCAAAGCAATCATAGTACTAGGGGGAGAGAGCACAACTTTGTAGTACCCACAGTCAGTGGCCAGGCTTCAAACACCTTTTATTGTACAGCAATAAAGGAATGGAACAGACTGCCCGCACATGTCAAAGCCAGTCATAGCATGAACCAGTTCAAGAAGAGTGCCAAAAGGTGTCTGATGAATGTAGCTACAGAAAGGGAGGGGAATGATTTTCTATTTTTAGCTAACATACGTGTAAATTTTACCATATTCCTAGTAATGACCCTCGTATTGTAGATAGTCTTAATGACCTTGGTGTAGTAGATAGTCTTTTTAGTATGATAAGATGTTATCTTCATTGTAGAATAATAAGAAAATATTATAACCTTTACATTATAATAATAAGGTAAAAGGACCCCAATGGAAATAAGTCACTGTCTGACTTTTTTGGGTTATCCTAGGTTCTCTACACATATGCTGCTATGTATGATAATTCTATGTAACTGTTTTTGTGTATACCTGAATAAACTTACTTACTGACCACCCAACCCTACAATAATGGCGCAGCCAGCACACAGCTAGCTGTTGGGCCGCCATCCGAGGGCATACGGAGGTGTGGGAGCTTCTAAGCGCTTTCGTGAATTCTCACATTATCCTTGATAATGTAAGAAATCACAGTGGTTGTTCTGTATTGGTGCGATTAGTGGAATGATGATGTAAAGAGAGTAGTAAGGGAGAAAAAGTTAGCATATGAGAAGTTTTTACAAAGTAGAAGTGATGCAAGGAGGGAAGAGTATATGGAGAAAAAGAGAGAGGTTAAGAGAGTGGTGAAGCAATGTAAAAAGAGAGCAAATGAGAGAGTGGGTGAGATGTTATCAACAAATTTTGTTGAAAATAAGAAAAAGTTTTGGAGTGAGATTAACAAGTTAAGGAAGCCTAGAGAACAAATGGATTTGTCAGTTAAAAATAGGAGAGGAGAGTTATTAAATGGAGAGTTAGAGGTATTGGGAAGATGGAGGGAATATTTTGAGGAATTGTTAAATGTTGATGAAGATAGGGAAGCTGTGATTTCGTGTATAGGGCAAGGAGGAATAACATCTTGTAGGAGTGAGGAAGAGCCAGTTGTGAGTGTGGGGGAAGTTCGTGAGGCAGTAGGTAAAATGAAAGGGGGTAAGGCAGCCGGGATTGATGGGATAAAGATAGAAATGTTAAAAGCAGGTGGGGATATAGTTTTGGAGTGGTTGGTGCAATTATTTAATAAATGTATGGAAGAGGGTAAGGTACCTAGGGATTGGCAGAGAGCATGCATAGTTCCTTTGTATAAAGGCAAAGTTGACAAAAGAGAGTGCAAAAATTATAGGGGGATAAGTCTTTTGAGTATACCTGGTAAAGTGTATGGTAGAGTTATTATTGAAAGAATTAAAAGTAAGACGGAGAATAGGATAGCAGATGAACATGGAGGCTTTAGGAAAGGTAGGGGGTGTGTGGACCAGGTGTTTACAGTGAAACATATAAGTGAACAGTATTTAGATAAGGCTAAAGAGGTCTTTGTGGCATTTATGGATTTGGAAAAGGCGTATGACAGGGTGGATAGGGGGGCAATGTGGCAGATGTTGCAGGTGTATGGTGTAGGAGGTAGGTTACTGAAAGCAGTGAAGAGTTTTTACGAGGATAGTGAGGCTCAAGTTAGAGTACATAGGAAAGAGGGAAATTATTTCCCAGTAAAAGTAGGCCTTAGACAAGGATGTGTGATGTCACCGTGGTTGTTTAATATATTTATAGATGGGGTTGTAAGAGAAGTAAATGCGAGGGTCTTGACAAGAGGCGTGGAGTTAAAAGATAAAGAATCACACATAAAGTGGGAGTTGTCACAGTTGCTCTTTGCTGATGACACTGTGCTCTTGGGAGATTCTGAAGAGAAGTTGCAGAGATTGGTGGATGAATTTGGTAGGGTGTGCAAAAGAAGAAAATTAAAAGTGAATACAGGAAAGAGTAAGGTTATGAGGATAACAAAAATATTAGGTGATGAAAGATTGGATATCAGATTGGAGGGAGAGAGTATGGAGGAGGTGAATGTATTCAGATATTTGGGAGTGGACGTGTCAGCGGATGGGTCTATGAAGGATGAGGTGAATCATAGAATTGATGAGGGGAAAAGGGTGAGTGGTGCACTTAGGAGTCTGTGGAGACAAAGAACTTTGTCCTTGGAGGCAAAGAGGGGAATGTATGAGAGTATAGTTTTACCAACACTCTTATATGGGTGTGAAGCATGGGTGATGAATGTTGCAGCGAGGAGAAGGCTGGAGGCAGTGGAGATGTCATGTCTGAGGGCAATGTGTGGTGTGAATATAATGCAGAGAATTCATAGTTTGGAAGTTAGGAGGAGGTGCGGGATTACCAAAACTGTTGTCCAGAGGGCTGAGGAAGGGTTGTTGAGGTGGTTCGGACATGTAGAGAGAATGGAGCGAAACAGAATGACTTCAAGAGTGTATCAGTCTGTAGTGGAAGGAAGGCGGGGTAGGTGTCGGCCTAGGAAAGGTTGGAGGGAGGGGGTAAAGGAGGTTTTGTGTGCGAGGGGCTTGGACTTCCAGCAGGCGTGCGTGAGCGTGTTTGATAGGAGTGAATGGAGACGAATGGTTTTTAATACTTGACGTGCTGTTGGAGTGTGAGCAAAGTAACATTTATGAAGGGGTTCAGGGAAACCGGCAGGCCGGACTTGAGTCCTGGAGATGGGAAGTACAGTTCCTGCACTCTGAAGGAAGGGTGTTAATGTTGCAGTTTAAAAACTGTAGTGTAAAGCACCCTTCTGGCAAGACAGTGATGGAGTGAATGATGGTGAAAGTTTTTCTTTTTCGGGCCACCCTGCCTTGGTGGGAATCGGCCAGTGATAAATATATATATATATATATATATATATATATATATATATATATATATATATATATATATATATATATATATATATAGCTTATTTTCACTACTGAGTTTAGTCCTTGGACAGACTGATAGTTAATTATATCTTAGATGGGTTAATTTTATGGAAATGATAAGAAACGTAATCTAACTTAATGAAACCCAACCTAAAATAACCTCAAGCAATTTAACATCGTCTCCTCCAGCGGTAGATATGGGAATGGCGCATCTTTGTTTACGTTCGATGTGGTGCTGTGATTGGTCGGGCATCTTACTCAGAGTCAATATTAACTGTTGAATAGCTCTGACGCGCATCGTGCCAAAAATAAATGTATTTATTATTTTGCTACTATCTATATATATATTTTTTTTTATTGCAGAAGAAATAACAATTGTTACCATGGTACATAATAGCATGCAGGAGTTCAGACCAAGACTTAATTAAGCTCAATATTAACCATATGTATGTATGAAGAGAGAGAGGGGGGGAGAGAGAGGAGAGAGAAGAGAGAGGAGAGAGAAGAGAGAGAGGAGAGAGAGGAGAGAGAAGAGAGGAGAGAGGAGAGAGAAGAGAGAGGAGAGAGAGAGAGAGAAAGGTTACTCTGCCGCTGATCTGTTGTTAAACCTCTCCACAAAGTGGCACCAGTCACTGGATGAATCCAAAGTCACCTGTGTGGTAGCACTGGACATTGCTGGCGCTTTCGACCGGGTGTGGCACCAGGGCCTCTTAGCAAAACTTCAAGCACTGGGAATTGCAGGCTCTACGCTATGTCTCCTCAGTGATTACCTTCATGGTAGATCTCTAAGTGTAGTTCTCAATGGAACGGAATCAGCAAGACATCATATTGGGGCAAGTGTTCCACAAGGAAGCGTGCTGGGTCCATTGTTATGGAATGTCTACTTCAACGACCTTCTTCATCTCATCCCAGAATCACATGCATATGCAGACGACTGTACACTGACATTCACTTATCCAAGAGAAGAAATGCCAGCTGCTCTAAGCTACATCAATCACCAGCTGAGAGCTATATCAGCTTGGGGAAATAGATGGCAAGTAACATTTGCACCTGAGAAAACGCAAATGATGATCGTCTCTAGGCACCATGATGGTAATGCTGGTGCAGTAGTAAGGATGAATGGGAGGGTGTTGGCACCTGGAGAAGAAGTTGATATCCTTGGGGTGAAATCTGACTCCAAACTAACCATGAAGAACCATGTTGTAAATCCTGCAAACAAGGCAGCCAGGAAGCTTACAGCACTTCGCCGTATCTCGCATCTGCTTGACAGTAGGGGTTGCAAGATCCTGTACGAGGCACAAGTACGCTCACACCTTGAGTATGCTCCACTTTCTTGGTTTGCCTGCCCCCCCCCCCCCTCTCATCTGCGACTGCTTGACAGAGTAGAGAACAGAACAAGACGTCTCATCTCTCGCCTGGACCCATCCTGGATAGATCTGTCATTTCAGCAGAGCCTTCAACATAGGAGGGATGTGGGTGGCCTTACTGTTATGTACAAGGCCAATATTGTCAAAATACCACACTTGGATCCACTTCGAGGACAGCGTGAAACAAGCTTTTATGCCACAAGACGGGCAGAAAGCAGCAACTTCACTCTGGCTGTACCATTCTCCAGAACATCACTCCATCTGAGATCATACATACCTAGGATGACTCGAGTATGGAACACATTCGTACAGCATAATGATGTCAACGAGATAAAGTCAGTTGATCAAATGAAAATGCTGGCCCACAGATGGCTCCAACTTTATCCTGTTCCCTACTTGTATGTCTCATAAAAATAAAAATGCTTTCAAATGAGCTGATGTAGGTAACAGCTCTTAGCTTGCCAATAAAGTTAGGAATCCTTAACCTGTAAATAGCTTGTCAATAAAGCTAGGGATCCTTAACCTTGTCAAACCCTGTGTAAAAAAAAAAAAAGAGAGAGAGAGAGAGAGAGATCTCGCATCTGCTTGACAGTAGGAGTTGCAAGATTCTGTACGAGGCACAAGTACGCTCACACCTTGAGTATGCTCCACTTTCTTGGTTTGCCTGCACCCCCCCCCTCTCATCTGCGACTGCTTGACAAAGTAGAGAACAGAGCAAGACGTCTCATCTCTCGCCTGGACCCATCCTGGATAGATCTGTCATTTCAGCAGAGCCTTCAACACAGGAGGGATGTGAGTGGCCTTACTGTTATGTACAAGGCCAATATTGTCAAAGTACCACACTTGGATCCACTTCGAGGACAGCGTTAAACAGGCTTTTATGCCACAAGACGGGCAGAAAGCAGCAACTTCACTCTGGCTGTACCCTACTCCAGAACATCACTCCATCTGAGATCATGTATACCCAGGATGACTCGAGTATGGAACACATTCGTACAGCATAATGATGTCAACGAGATAAATTCAGCTGATCAAATGAAAATGCTGGCCCACAGATGGCTCCAACTTCATCCTGTTCCCTACTTGTATGTCTCATAACAATAAAAATGCTTTCAAATGAGCTGATGTAGGTAAGAGCTCTTCTTCTTCTGTTGGGGTTTCAGGGCCACTGACAGCATACGCCGTATCGAGCCCGAAGGTAAGAGCTCTTAGCTTGTCAATAAAGGTTGGAATCCTTTACTTGTCAATGGTTGGGGATTCTTAACCTAATCCTGTCAAATCCTGTGTAAAAAAAAAGAGGGAGAGGAGAGAGGGAAAGGGAGAGAGGGAGAGGGAGGGAGTGTTTTTAGGCTGGGGTAGGTTAGTTAACAGTTTTTAAAGCCTATCGACCACACTAGGGTTGTAGTTCGTTGTCTTAACCACTTGCACAAGCAAATATTTCCACTGCAAAACTAACTAAATATTTTACAATTCAAACTAGAATGGCCGAAATCTGCAGAGCAGCAAACTAGCACTGCTACTCCAAAATGACACGCATTAATAGTCAAATCTTTTCGTTAACTCTCTTCAGAGGAAGGAAAAAGTGCCTTGCTCGTGAAGGGTTTTTCATCCACGGAAATGGAGCTACTCTCCTTTCAATCGCGATCATCTCCCAGTACCCGGGCGTTGTGTGATCCCTACGGGTTCAGTGCTTCCCTATGAATATACTAATAAAAAATACTCTAAAAACCTCGAGATCTGAGTGGGTGGTTCTTGAACTTAGGAATTTAACCCCCCCCCCCTTCCCTTCCTCGGATCAAACCTATTGCCTTCCCATCGCTGTATGACACCCACGAGCTCAGCACTTCTCTAAATTTAATAATCACATATTAAACAATTCCAAACTTCAGCGAACCGTTAGTTCGAATCTCGTAATAACAAAAAAAAAATCAACTATATAATAAATTAATAAATTTTAATTAACTAAATAATAAATTAATGTTTTAATTAACTACACTTACCTTGCTAACTCTTCCTCTGGACTTTCATGTCTACGTCCACCATCTTCGCCGGAAATTTTTATTTTCAACAGAAAATTAATTTCAGTCAGTTTCACACTGATGATGCAAAATGAAGCTTCCAGTCCAACACACACAGTTTTCGTGTAAATCAACAACTCTATCTTAACTCAAGCTGTACCATCTTATTCTCCGTGCCTTCTTACATGGCACAACAATGTGTCAATAGCCAAAAGTATTTGGGAAGTAAAAAAAAAATGAAAAAATAAATGAGCACCAGCCAAAACAACAACCACTCACCACACTGCGTCAGAATTACTAACAACAGAAAACGGACAGCGAGGTAGAAGAGCTTTACAATGTTCATATTACTTTTATTAGTATTACTACTACTACTACTACTACTACTACTACTACTACTACTACTACTACTACTACTACTACTAATAATAATAATAATAATAATAATAATAATAATAATAATAAACAATAATAATAATAATAATAATAATAATAATAATAATAATAATAAGCAATAACAATACCATGATTATTATTATTAAGGGGTCATACAACGCTTAGGAAATGGGAGGTAATCAGGTTTGAGCCAGATCCACTTTCCTAGTTCAAGAGTCCCTCACCACTACCATCAGGTTACCTTCTCTGACAGGCCTGGGAAGTTTACCGGTTATTTCGATTTTAAAACAAACTCTCCACCACTGAGTAACACATTCAAGTTTTATTCTAGATTTGGTTTATCAAGAGAGAAATTTTGCTGCTAGAGTATCCACTTAAGGGGTTAAAATATTTTTCATGAAACGCTACACTCCCGTGAGTTACTCAGAGCCAAGCTTGGGGGAGGCTCAATCCTCCGTCCGCTAAAATTGAAACGGAAAAGTTCCAGATTTATCAGTTGACAAGGATGAGACTTACTAACGTTACCTTCATTACTGGAAATCAATTCCGTGAGATAATAGAGCCACACAACTGTACATCCTCGTTAGTTTTCTGCCAAACACTACAAGCCAGACTGTTCCACTCATGTACCCTATTTCCAAACCAGTGTTTTCCTATATTACCTGGACAGGGTTTCGGGGGTCAACGCCCCTGCGGCCCGGTCTGAGACCAGGCCTCATGGTGGATCAGGGCCTGATCAACCAGGCTGTTACTGCTGGCCGTACGCAAGCTGACATACGAACCACAGCCCGGTTGGTCAGGTAATGACCAGGTACTGAATCCATTATTATGGATTCTCTCTTGGAGAGATATCCTCAAGATAATATGAATGAGCTTGCAATTCTAACACTACAGTGTTACAATTGCAAGCTCATTCATATTATTATTACGATCAAAACGAAGAGCTAAACCCACAAGTTATACAGCACTGCAGGGTAGAAAAAGACTTAATATGTCTGATCAGAAACCAACGAGGGTGAAAAGGACGCCGGAAGCAGAGTCAGTTACGGTGGTGAGGAGTGCTAAAGAGAAATTATAATCAAAGTCAGTGTAATAAAGCTGTCGCTGACGAAAAATCAGAGAGATCTGTGTCAAAGATAGGGCAATTCATTCATAGCAAAACATGCAGCACAGAACGCATCTATTCATTATTTAAACTCTTGGTAGTAGCTTACAGCTAAGTATAGAATTCATTGTTATATGGTCCTTCACTAGGTGAAAATAGTGCCTGCATTCTGACAGATGTGCAGAGATATCTGCATACGGAGGAAAATATAGCTCTTGAATGATAGTGAATGTGTTTCCTTCTGAGAGTCACCTTACCTTAATAGGAAACGGCCACATTCTTAAACGAGGTATACAGAATAGTTATATACCATATTATACGTTAAAAATACACATAGGACTCATAAGAGCCCATAGTAAATTTATCCTTTTATTACAACAGCTTTCAGTAATAAATACTACAGAAAAGACGCCTAAAAGGTTTCCTTTTTTTTTTTACCTTAAGGCTAAGCTCAATAAAAGTTTTTGTTTCTAGTTTAAAATTGGACTTATTACGTTAATAATAATAATAATAATAATAATAATAGTGCTGCAAGTAGGGATGCGCTGAAGGATGAATAAGTGGAGGTTAGGAGAGTGAGAAACAAATGTTCAAGGGTAAGGGTTACTGGGGGGCAGAAGAGTGCAAGAGGTAAATTACAAAGTTGATGCAATAAGTTAGTTAAAGACAATTTGCGTCAAAGGTGGGATTTTCAGTAAAGTCACTAAGATTAAGTGCGTTGATGCGACGGAGACGTCGGAAGTGAGTTATGCTTGCTCGCTGATAGACAGGACAATATATTAAGATATGATGAACGGACAACGTAACCTGACTCCTGGCTGAGCGGTGCTTAATGTTATTCCATGAGGTGTCCACGAGTGAGTCGCAGGTGGCCAATATGTAGGCGGGGAGTGTGCAGTGTCCCAAATACGACAGTGGTGGGGAGATGACCAGAAACCAAAACATGGTTTCACAAATAAAAAACAGTTTATTGTGCCAGCTGTCGCGGAGTGTCGAGAGATCACTGAAAAATAGTCCAAGAAAGGAATACCCATGCAAAACTGGGAAGTCAAGAACAGCTAAACAAGCAGAATCTGCCTGTTCGTTACCCCGAACACATTGTGACGTTTGAATTAAACTGTATGAAACACAATATAACATTAATTTCGCCGTTATTTTCTGTGTGTTGTATACTTACATAATATTCTTAAGAAAAGGCATACTCGGTGATTCTCGAGGAAATGTTGATAATGTAGATCTGGTGTACCGTTAATAACATGAACTAGGGCCCGGTGATTTCACTCCAGTGACTGGCCCCTATGATTCCTGCCTTAAGACTTAAGCATCTTTTATCCTGCAGTTGGCCTTATGGCTAAGGCGCTGCAAGTCTTACATATATGATATAGCAATCAACCACTGTCAGTGATGCATAAGTACTGCCCTCGGTGCGGTGTACACAATGGAGGAGCGCTTTCTAAAACTCAACACAACCCAGCTCATGTTGACTGGTTGGTCAACTGCGTTCAAATCCTGTCGACTACACGAGGGTCAAAAAGGATGCAATATGTTCACCACCAATCAAGGATATTTTAACCCCTAAAACTGAGATTAAATTCTAAGCCTATATTTACCAAGACATACACCTCTCGTTGCCTATTACCTTCCGGTTCCTGTGGGTTCACCCTCGATTTTGAGAAAGGACCCGAGTGCAAATGTTGCTCTTAGTCTGACCATCACTAATGATCTGCATAAAGTGTTCGAAGACGAAGATGATCAAAGGATGCCACTGACCTACTTCCACGGTAACATTTTTCACTGCAAAACTGACCGAAGTTCATGACTGTGTTAATAAGCATATGAAATGCTTACATTTAATATGATGCCTTAATTTACCCGTCAGGTGAAGACCAAGGACGGCAAAAGCTATTTCCCTGACGGGAAAATATCAGCGTTATATGAGATTCATTTGGTGGTGGTGGAGCGTGAGTTGGGTGTATAGTACCTGAAATGAGGTGGCCTGGAACTTACGCCTCACACACCCACCCACCCATACCCACCCACCCACACACACTCACGCCCCAGCTTGCTCGTATGCACGCATACACTTACACACACACACACACACACACACACACACACACACACACACACACACACACACACACACACATACACACATGGTGGGTGCAGATGTGGGTACACAAGGCTCTGAGAACCTTCGTGTTTTTGAGGTGTGCAATAACCAATAACCGCTAGCAGTAATCAGTAGTAGAGACAAAGTCAGTGAACAAACCTGCGAGTGATAACTATAGTTATTAGTTGAAAAAATCGAGGGGAACCTAAATTCAGTATTTTCTTTTAAAGTGCCAAACCGTTGTGGATCTACTAGGCACTGTTGCCACACAGATACAAACATAAAAAGATCAAAGTGAGTGTGGAAACGGGTGATCAAGAATTACCAGCGTTTGGTTAACAAGCGAAATATGGGGCACCGTAATGTGAGAGTGAAAAAGTTAATAAGCAAAAGGAGAAAGAAAAAATAAAATATACAACAAGGGAAGGTGGCAGTAGGCCTACTGAAGCAGTGACGTCACAACAGTTTGTATGCCATTATACATATAAAGTGTAACACCGAATGTGAAGTGTATTCTGTAATAAGTGAAAAGTGAAATCACTTGAGGAATGCAGGATGCATGAACATATATGGTTATAAACATCATGGGTGAAGGAGTTACAAAATAGTGATAGAAGGCCTATGTACGACGACTACGTCATCAGCTTCTGGCAACTTGTCATCACACCGCTGCCAGCGCAAGTATTGCTCACCTGTTGAGGTTGCATTTTGCAAGATTGAGTCTGGTCCTGCATCACTGTTAGATACTGGTCACTCACTCCTGCAAGCCATTACCAGAATTAGAGTAGAAATAGCATAGACGAGAGTGCAAGGAGTAAAGCGGTAGTGAGGGATAAAGTCAGACACTTAAGCTGAGACAAGCTAAATTTTACAGCCTAGCTACTTTCTGAATTTTAGAAGTAGAATCGATAAGTGTTACAAGTATTGGTAAGCTTAGAATTACTGGTATCTACTGGTATTTATTAGCAGTATGAATACTTAGAAGTGGGGGCACACACACACACACACACACACACACACACACACACACACACACACACACACACACACACACACACACATACACACACACACATGCACACACACACACACACACACACACACACACACACACACGACACTGGAGGACAGGAGGGTCAGGGGAGACATGATAACGACATATAAAATACTGCGTGGAACAGACAAGGTGGACAAAGACAGGATGTTCCAGGGAGGGGACACAGAAACAAGAGGCCACAATTGGAAGTTGAAGACACAAATGAGTCAGAGAGATAGTAGTAAGTATTTCTTCAGTCATAGAGTTGTAAGGCAGTGGAATTGCCTAGAAAATGACGTAGTGGAGGCAGGAACCATACACAGTTTTAAGATGAGGTTTGATACAGCTCATGGAGCGAGGAGAGAGAGAGGGCCCAGTAGCAACCGGTGAAGAGGTGGGGCCAGGAGCTAAGACTCGACCCCTGCAACCACAAATAGGTGAGTACAAATAGGTGAGTACAGTGTGTGGATCGACCCCTGTAACCACTAATAGGTGAGTACACACACACACACAACCACTAACACCATCAACCACAAACATACCACATACACGGTTTAGTTAATAGCGTCCTCAGCTCACATTGAGGGTTCCGATGATAGATCTCCGGCACGGGTAAAACGTTGGACATGTTTTCTTGCACCTGATGCTCCTGTTCACCTAGTAGCAAATAGGTACTTGGCTGTTAGTCGACTGCTGTGGATGGCATCCTGGGGGACACAAGATTAACCTAAGTTGCCCGAAATGTTCTGCATAACCAGGGGTTTTCTATATAGTATGTCACTGATGTCAGCTATGGTCTGTATAAGTTGTATCATGAACGTTTAGATAAAAATTATTATAAAACTACACACACGTCAGAAACAGAACCAGAAATACGCAAACCATACACGCCAAAACAAGTACACAAACGCCTATAGAAACACTCAAAACCAAAAACATGCTCACATATACCATATATCAAAGCTACACTTGCCCACATCACATACACGGCCAGTCACTGGAACAAAGTCTCCACCCCCAAACAACTCGGTAAGCACATAATCGTGGACACCCCCGCCCACCCACACAATCTTACAAAACTTCCCAGTGTACTTATCACAACCTAACACGAACTATTATATAAAATTCATGGTTCCACATCCTAACTTTCAAACTTTACTGTCCACAGCATTCGCACTCAAAAATCACAGTTCAGCGTCTCAGGTTGAGAAATTTTATTTTTCTGCTTGGGTAAACAGTTTTAAACTGCGCTCAAGATAATTTAGCACTTATTTACTCTGTAAAACTCTGTGGATACACGTGGGTGTAAGAAAACATGTCCAACGTTTTACCCGTGCCGGAGATCTATCCTCGGACCCCTCAGTGTGAGCTGAGGACGCTATTAACTAAACCGCGTATGTGGTAAGATAAGATAAGATAAGATTTCGTTCGGATTTTTAACCCCGGAGGGTTAGCCACCCAGGATAACCCAAGAAAGTCAGTGCGTCATCGAGGACTGTCTAACTTATTTCCATTGGGGTCCTTAATCTTGTCCCCCAGGATGCGACCCACACCAGTCGACTAACACCCAGGTACCTATTTGCTGCTAGGTGAACAGGACAACAGGTGTAAGGAAACGTGTCGGAATTTCCACCCGCCGGGAATCGAACCCGGGCCCTCTGTGTGTGAAGCGGGAGCTTAGTGGTTGTGTGTGTGTGTGTGTGTGTGTGTGTGTGTGTGTGTGTGTGTGTGTGTGTGTGTGTGCACATGTGTCCTTGTACCTAAACTTTTTTTTATTTTACTGTAAAGAGCCGGATGATTTACCCTTCAGTTTCCAAAGAATTTTTTGTGATTTGTTGCCTATAACGAATTAAGCATTTAGTTGGGGGCTGTTTCTAATGTACTTATAATAATAATATTTATTTCTGCAAGTACCTCATCTTTTGTATATAGTTCTGTCTTTCAATTATGTCCTCGAATTTGTATTGATAAAGCCAGTGGATGGCGAAACGTCTACAATAAAGATACCCAGATGTTGCACATGTGTCTAATTTTCAACTTGTCGGTCTGTATACCATTCATGTACACACAAGTACATGTACAAGGTATACAGGTCTAGCTGACATCAATGACAGACTATAAAGACCACTGTTATGCAGAGCATTTCCCGCAAATTAGATCAGTTTTGTCTCCAGGGTGTGACCCACACCAGTCGACTAACACCCAGGTACCTGTTCTACGGCTAGGTGAACAGTGCAGGTGTCTCAATGAAACGCGTCCTAATGTTTCCATCCGTACCGGGGATCGAACAACGGACCTCAGTTTGTGAACTGAGTGCGCTAGTAATTGGTTTTCTATGACAGTAAATCAGTCATGCTATTAGCAAACTAGCATTTATAGCAGCAAATTATTAAGATAGCTGAAAATTGAAGGGCAGCGTAAAAAAAATTCAGCAAATTTCTGTTTCAAGTAATGAATAATGAAACACTTCTTATGCTTTGTAAATAATACACTTTAATACAACAGTTATCATAATTATGGGCGGGACATCAGTTTGATAAATAAGTCAGGTAATTACATTGTTATCGACTGATTAACGTCTACATCAGTTAAGCCAATTCTCCCTCACTTCTTAGTTATATTATTTTATTTCGTGTCTTAAAGCTTCGCTTGTCAAGCTATGCAAGACTGCGACAAACTTGAACGAAAAAGGAAACACCGAGTAGGGTGTGTGAGGAAGGGGGGGAGGAAGCTTGTTATGTAAAAGTCAATCAGGGAGACAGTCAAGTGAGAAGACAGGCCAATTACCGCAGCAATGGCAGATGTACTGCCTTCCCACATTTCCTTCAGCCCTCCCCCCTTTCCTCTCCTTTCGTCCCAAATAAAACACTCATCCACCCACTCCCACCCAACTCCTCTCTACTCACAAACACTACCACCATCAACCCCCCACCAGAACGTCGCTGGGAGCAATCGAGGACACTATTGACGAGGTGGAACTAGAAAAAAATAGAATTGAAGAGTGATCTGCAGAAAGGTGACTGTAAAGGAATGAGACGTTTTCTGGACCGAATATATTAGAATGCTGAATTCAGGGAAAAATCCACACACAAAATTCTGAAAATTTTTCACCCAATGTATAGAAATGATAAATTTATGTCAAGCTGTGGGGAGAGCGAGAAGAAACTGGGAGAACCCATGGTTCACTGGGAGAACCCATGGTTCACTGGGAGAACCCATGGTTCACTGGGAGAACCCATGGTTCACTGGGAGAACCCATGGTTCACTGGGAGAACCCATGGTTCACTGGGAGAACCCATGGTTCACTGGGAGAACCCATGGTTTACTGGGAGAACCCATGGTTCACTGGGAGAGCCCATGGTTCACTGGAAGAACCCATGGTTCACTGGGAGAACCCATGGTTCACTGGAACCCAAGGTTCACTGGAAGAACCCATGGTTCACTGGGAGAACCCATGGTTCACTCATTATTGCATGAAAGCAAAATCTGGATAATTAAGATCGTGGAAACTGTGCATTTCACAGGCAATCCCATGAAAACAAAAAAGTTAGCCGAAAAGCTAGACATGATCATCTTCAAGTAGGGAAGCAGGATGAAAAAAAAACTGAAATTTACGTAACAGCCAAGGCGAAGATGGACCCAAAGATACTTGGCCGCTACATAAGCAAATAAATGGTAGTAAAATATGAAGCGATAACACAGAAAGAGGAGCACTTGTGGGTATCTTGTTTTCTCTTTTTAACTTTTTCTCCTCTCAGCCAGCGTAGGCTAGCTGTCCGTTTTCCTGCTTATTCATAACCAGACATTTATTACGACTTTTTTCTAGAATAAGACACACACTATCGACAAGTGCCTATGACAACCAGTAACTAACAGAAAATGACTGGGACATGTACTCGCGAAATCGTATAACATTGCAAACAAACCACGACTCACTCGCCATGGGATAAAACCACACCCTCTTCCGTTCGTGGTTTGACAGGGGCGTAATTCAATAAACTCAACGCGCGATTACACAGTGGTTTTACAAATGGCAACTACTAATGTCAGATTCATGGAAAGATAAATGAAATTATGAAGCAACGAAACTGATTAGGATATGAAGTAACACATGGTTTAATTGAAAATATAAAGGGATTAGATTTGCATGGGTTAGGAGAAACTGAAATACGGAGCTTTCAACAAATTAATCACAAACGAAACGCCAGACGACTGGAAAATACTAATATTCAAGCAATGTGACATACAAGAATTTCTTACCTACAGACCAGTATCCTTACTAATTCGAAAAGATTACATAAAAAGAAACCTACTGAGCATCTAGAATGCATTAAATTCTTTACAGGCCACCAGCATTATAGTAAAAATTCTTGTCTTGTGACTGTTATGCAGACATGATAAAATAACCGGTCAGAGAATATAAGTAGAGAAACAAACATTACGATTTCGTGAGTCAAGTCGAGTCAATAGTAGTAGAGCATTGCTCGGTTAGCAACTTTCCTCATAGTGTCGTTGTTCAATCCCAGACATGGATGGAAACAACGGACATGTTCTCTTATACTTGCTGTCCCTGTTCGATTAGCAGTAAGTGGGTACCTAGATGTTAGTCGACTATTGTGGGTCGCATCCTGGGGGACAAGATTAAAGGAACAAAGGAAATAAGACAAGACAGTCCTCGATACACACATTTTCTTGGGTTATCCTGGGTGGCTAACCCTCCGGGGTTAAAAATCCGAGCAAATCATATATTATTTAGAAAATTAATATATATACAACACAATAAAATCACGGATAAAATTAACAAACAATAAAAGAAACACTCAATGCAAATAAATAATACTATCATACCAAATTAAAATAACCAGCATCATACAAAAAATAAAACATTATATTGTTGATGCCAAAAAGGCTCCTGAAAGTTCCCTGAGGTCCCTACAGCCACCCAGGAATTATAAAAATAATGACAAAGGTGGAAAGGCCTAATCCATGGACAAACTGTTCAAACATGTTCCATAGTCAGCGGAATGTCACAAGTTACACAGATGGGGTGACAGGAGCATCTGAGAGGATCAGAGAGGAAACAGAGGGATGGATAACACTGTATATTCTTATGCTATAAATAATCTTTGGAGAAGTGAGTAGGGGTAATAGGAAATGTACTAGCATGGATAAAAGAATACCTGAAGAACAGAAGCAGTTACTATAAGGAATGAAACATCAGGATGAGCTAATAGAACTCTACAAGGATCAATGCTGGGACCCATATTACTCCAAATATGTATTAATGATCTAACTACAAGAACAAACTTATGCACAAAATACCAGATGCCAAAATACTGAGAAAAGTGAAGAGGATTAAAGAATGCTATGGAATGGTCAGAGAAATTATTACTGAAAATTAACTTGAGCAAAACACAAGCTATGAAGCTGAGAAGCCCATGAATGTACACCGAAGACCATACCTAAGAAACATCAACAATGCAGGAAGCTACATACCTGTTTTTGATGTCAGAGGGGGCATTTTATCGCCCACTGTGGCCCCTGTCCGAGATGTGACCATCTAGTAGATGGCCTTATTAGTCAGATTATCGGTGCTGTCAGCATACAGTTTAGCATAGGCACCACACACTGGCTTATCAGGAACTACCTCGAGGTACCCTGAAAGTTCCTTCTTGAAGATATATCCATACAGAAGGAATGAACTCGAGTAAATTCCTGGCTGTCATCCTGTGGAGTGAAACCCGCTACGGTATACATATTTTTGCCTCTTTCTGCTTTCAGATTGCAACGAAAACTATAAATTTGTTCTTCCAATTTCAGTGCAAGTATTTGGCATCACTTTGTAAGTGATATGCACTATTAAGTCCATGTTTTATTCTCGAACATTTAGGTACTTAATGTAAAACACCAAGATAAAACTCCTCCTGTCCTATTACACAACGACTTCTGGCATTGTTGGTGCTATAATCATCTGGAAAAATCAAACGACAGTGATCACTGTCTTATGACGACCATCAGTAGTAACGTATTTGAGATTTAAAAAGCCATTTGGTTGGTTGGATTATTTTGCACTGTTGTCAATAAAAATTAAATATAACACACATAAGAATATAAAAGTAAAATTAACAAACAAAAACCTACTAACGAATAAAATATCCAACATGTAATTATTATTGTTATAATAAAAAGTAAGCACTAAACCCAGCCAACATATATAAATACAGTACTATTATACCAAATTAAAAAATCCCATTAAACTGTCAAAGTCTTAACTGTTGCCTAAAAGTTCCCTGAGGTCTCTACAAGCACCCTGTCAATTATAAAAATCACAATGAAAGCAAAAAAAAAAAAAATGCATAAATCATGGGCAAATTAAAATGTGTTCCCCAGTCAACTGCACACAGGCTACACAGACGAAGGTCAAAGTACCTGTTAACAGGTGGCTATAGGTGACATGCTGGATCCTCAATTCAGTCACATCAGTGACAATTCCTGTTAACATTATTATTATTATAATCAAGGGGGAAGCACTAAACATTCCTGTTAACAGAAGAAGGACTAACACCCATGTCCTGCCAAATCCCCTGTATAACCTGCTTCTCATCTGTAGGGCCCATTTATTTCCTGAGACATAAGCAAAACTCAACATACTTGAGCCATATGTGGATCAGTATAACCCCTCCTGGATAAGTTAGGCCACAGGGTGGACAGGAGCAGCAGTCTGATCCATAAGTGGAGTACATTGAGAATCTGAGTAGACAGTGAAATCCAACTAAACCAGCTAACACAATGGGGAGTTGCAAGGATTACATGGAGTTCTGCAATAAATACATTGGACTCAATTGATAACTGCACGATAAATTAAAAAAATGAAGAATTTCATGACCTGCCTACAAAGATGTACATCAGGCAACATCAAAAGAGGGCAGGGAGAGAGATCAACTTCTGACTGTAGACCAATCCGGGCAACAACCTACATCCAAATAACGAATGGCACAGTAAGTCTTGCACAATGAGCAAAGGACTTTCCCCTCTTTTCTGTGAAGATCTCAGCATAAGCTGCTATGTTGTCCGGTATATGCTGAACCCAAAATCAGTAGTGAGGACCTGAATCCTCACAGTAGAGATTCAGAAGCTCACCGGACTTAACATAAGAGGCTTTCAGCAGGGTAAATGCAGGAAATGCACTCGTGCAAATCTGCATCCCTGGGTAATTAACAGGATTTAGTAAGTACAGCAGGGAAGAATAATCCAAGAAATATTTGCGAGCCATATTTCAGAATGGAATGACACAGTCATATACAGCAGAACATGGCCTGGCAATTCGCTCATCATATTCAGTGGAACAGCACCTTAAGAATGTCTAATGCCCACAGAATATCCACTTTGAGGTTTTTTATATTTGATGCCAATGTCAGGTCTTAAGAATCAATCCCAAAAATACCTTCTGCTCATAGGGAAAGACTACACCATGGAGTAGCATTACCATATTTATGGGGATGGGGAGTGTTAAGTCCAGAGGTCATACAGTGACTGGGGAAATGAATGGCAATCAGGTTCTGTCAAAGAAATGAGAGATCAGATCCAATTATTTGGATCAAGAGCCTCTCATTGGCATGATTGGTAAACAATGATTATTATTTTTATAATCAAAACTAAATTCTAAACCCACCAGGGCCATACAGTGTTGTGGTAGACAATGATAAAAGCCAACAGGTGGGAATACACACACTGGTAGAACAGGATCCTTTTAGTACGAAGTTTGTCCAAGGCTGGTTGCTGACAAATACCTTATAGAGCCTAGCCTAAGGCAAAATTCTGTATTAAAAGGATCCTTTGCTACCAGTGTCTTGATTCCTGCCCTTGAAGGAAGCACATGGGGGAGCAGGCTGTAACCTGGGATTGAGTCAAGTGAACCACCACCACCTTGTCAATACTCCCTCTGAAACAAAATTTAAGGAATGGGGGAATATCCCCACCACACAGGCCAACTAAATGAGGGAAGGTGGCTGGAGTTTTAATCAGCCTAAACTTCTCAAACCTCCCATTACCAGTTTCAAGTAACAAGCATCTGAGATGCTTGCCCTCTAGCTCTATAGGAGGAGTTTGCCAAAAAGCAACCATTAACATGTATGCAGATGATGCTGAAAGGGACTTTCTTTTTCTCATGGCTCTTCTGCAAATGCTTTCATGCTGCATTTTTGGCACCATTTACCCAATATGGGCTTAGCAATGTGTTCTAAATAACAGTATAAATAATATATTTATTTCTGCAAGTACATATACAAGGTATACAGGCCTAGGTGACATCAATGACATACTATATAGAATACCGTTTGTTATGCAGAGCATTTTGGGCAAATTAGATCAATTTTGTCCCAGGATGCAACTCACACCAGTAGACTTACACTCAGGTACCCATTTTACTGATGGGTGAAAATGGACTGCAGGAGTCTTATGGAAACACATCTTAATGTTTCCATCCCTACCAAGATCGACCTCTGGACCTGAGTATGTTAGCAGTAAAGCTACAGGACACCTATTAACATGTGAAGTTGGTAGCTATTTACTTGATGGCAAGCTACTGCATAGCAACTGTGGTCCGAATGCCCTTTTGAAAAATATATCCATGAAAATTATTATATTAGCTTCCTTTCAGCATTCTTTACATTATTACAGTATTTCCCAAAGGAATAAGTCAATGCTTACAAAATTGTAAGGAAATATTTGCATTCTTTCCTGGTCTATGGCCGAGGTCAAAGTCAAAAAGAAAATACTGCACTGAATTCAGCAACAAATTTCACTGGTGCATCATACATCACTTGATTTCCCAGCTCTGACATACAGTACTAAGTTTGAATGTATGAGACAGTCTTCCTGATAAACAGCCACTTTATTCCTAGGTGGGTTACAATGCCTAACCCACAAGTTTTACATGGTTGACTGCTGTAATGTTCCTGCTGTGGGCTTTTTTTTTTTTTAATTTGTAGGATTGTATATTATGTAAAACACAATATTAACTTATATCAGTGAGCAAATTATGATCAGGATCCCTACCTATGATGTTGTAAACTTACACTGCAGCTTTATTTCTCAAAATTCAAAACAAAATCAATATAGTTTAGTAGTCTATATACATGCCTTGTCATATCTCATGCATTTCAGGGTGTGGTACTCCATGAAATAGGGCAGTAGTAGTAGTAATAACATTTAAGGAAGGACACACCCATAAGCATGTCTCAACTCTTGCATCAGGACAATGTGTCTTAATACTGTCTGGCTGGCAAATATTTCTGCTGAACCTGGAATTTTGTGGTGCTCAAATGTTTTGAGGAGAATCCAAGTAATTTAGGTTTTTTTTTTTTAATACATCAGCCGTTTCCCACCGAGGCAGGATGACCCAAAAATAAAGAAAAATACTTTCCTCATCATTTAACACTCACCATCACTCATATACGTATAATCAGTCTTTGCAGAGGCACTCAGTTACAACAGTTTAGAAGTCCTTCCAAACTGCCAATATCCCAAACCCCTATTTTAAAGTGCAAGTCTGGCTAACCAGTTACCCTGAATCCCTTCACAAAATATTACTCTGCTCACACTCCAACAGCTCGTCAGGTCCCAAAAACCATTCGTCTCTATTCGCTCTCATCTAACACGTTCCATTCTTTCTAAATGGTCAACCCACCTCAACAACCCCTCTTCAGCCCTCTGACTAATACTTTTAGTAACTTCACACCTCCTTCTAATTTCCACACTCTGAATTCTCAACATAATATTTACACCACGACATCTTCACTGCCTCCAGGCACCTCCTTGCCACAGGATTTACAACCCAAGCTTCACACTCATACAAGTATGTTGGTACCACTATTCTTTTGTACATTCCCTTCTTTGCCTATATGGATAACGATTTTGTCTCCACAGATACCTCAAGGCACCGCTCACCTTTTTTCCTTCATCAATTCTATGGTTAGCCTCATCTTTCATAAACCCATCCGCTGACAGGTCAACTCCCAAATATCTGAAAATATTCACTGCTTCCATACTCCCTCTCTCCAATGTGATATCCAGTTTTTCTTTATCTAAATCGTTTGATACCCTCATCACCTCTTATCTATGTTCACTTTCAACTTTCTATCTTAACACACCCTCCGAAACTCATCCACTAACCTTTGCAACTTTTGTGAAGAATTTCCCAAAAGCACAGCATCATCAGCAAAAAGTAACTGTGTCAACTCCCATTTTGTATTTGATTCCCCATAATTTAATACCACCCCTCTTCCCAACACCCTAGCATTTACTTCTTTTACAACCCCATATATAAATACAGTGGTACCTTGGGATACGAACAGTTCAAAACTCGAACAATTATGTAAGTGCTTTTGTAATTGTATTTTTGGGGGTCTGAAACGGATTAATCTAATTTACGTTATTCCTTATGGGATCAAATTTGTTCGGTATCGGCAATGGAACAGCCTTCTGGAATGAATTAAATTCGTATCCGGAAGTACCACTGTACATTAAACCACCATGGTAACATTACACATTCCTAAGACCTACTTTTACTGGGAATTATTATGGGGGAATGCTAAACCTGTAGGATTATACAGTGCATGTGGGGGGGGGGGGGGTATGGAAGGTATTCAGGCTCAATTCAGGGAACCAGAGCACAGATCCAATTCCCTAGATCAAAAGCCCTTTGCCAGCATGAAGGAACCTCCCTTGAGGGACTTTTACTGGGAAGTAATCTCCCTCTCTCCTTCACACCCTTACCTGAGCCTCACATTCCTCAAAATCTCTTTACAGCATTTAGTAGCTGTCATTTAGGTTTCTGGACTGATAATCCAGTGGGTGCCACTCTGTCACCCTTGAGGAATTTTAAAAATTGAAGATGGTTGCCAGCCATCAATCACCCGTAAATCTGTACATATTATTTGCAGTAATGTTGATTACTGACCAAAAAACAAACATTGTTTGTTTTTTTGGTCTGTAATTGGTTATCATTCTCTGATCATGACTGGATCGATAAGTATATAAGAATGCAGTTTTATCATTTAATTCCACTGTTTACCAATGAGGCAGGACAGTATTTTTTGCTCAAAATCTGACAATTCATTTAAAATGAAGGTATTAACATTAATCCATGCAGATATGAAGTCTAGGAAGATATTAAGAGTGAACAATGACTTCAGAGAGCTGCTTCAAGTATAGTAATCCATCAGTTAATCTCAATATTTCTGGAACACCTTGTATCAGAACCATTACTACTGTGCAATTAATCCTGAGAAACTAACATTCATGAAAAAAAAAAAAAAAAAAAGTTTGGATGAAAATGAAACCCTTACCAACCAAGTGCTAAAGAAATGTATTTTTTCATTGTTAACATCAAAATATAAAAATCATCACTGACAACACTGATTTTTGTTTTCTTAATGATTTACTCCAAAATGACTGCTATGATTTTTAATGAAGCCCAAAATTTGAGGATGCTTATCAGTTCATATAGGCATCACAGTTACTAAACATGGACATATTGCTTCACAACTGTTGTCAGCTCATTCGCTCATTGGTTGTGAGACTATGGCATGCTGCTGTGGCATACGTGAAACTAAGGCTGCAAAGAATTTAAGAAGTCTAGATCTCTCAGCAGTCTTAAGTGAGAGATAGGAGAAACAATGTTAAAAATCTACTGCAACGTCTCTCCCTTAAGGACATGAGGAAAATGTTAAAATCTTAAGAACATAAGAAAGAACACTGCAACAGGCCTACTGACCCATGCAGAGCAGGTCCATGTCCCCCCCCCGGATTAGCCCAATGACCCACCCAGTCTGGTCACCTCCACTCAAGGATGGAGCACGGCACCAGATCAAGCAGCACAAGCTAGTCAGGTCCAACTCACACCCACTCATGTATTTATCTAACCTATTTTTAAAACTGCACAAAGTTTTAGCCTCAATAACTGTACTCGGGAGTTTGTTCCACTCATCCACAACTCTATTACCAAACCAGTGCTTTCCTATATCCTTCCTGAATCTGAATTTTTCCAACTTGAAACCACTGCTGCGAGTCCTGTCTTGGCTGGAAATTTTCAGCACACTATTTACATCCCCTTTATTTATTCCTGTTTTCCATTTATACACCTCGATCATATTCCCCCTAATTCTACACCTTTCGAGAGAGTGCAGATTCAGGGCCCTCAGTTTATCCTCATATCAAAGATTTCTGATACATGGGATCATCTTTGTCATCCTCCTCTGTACGTTTTCCAGACCATTTACATCCATTCTGTAATACGGTGACCAGAACTGAGCAACATAGTCTAAATGAGGCCTAACCGAGGATATACAGTGGATCCCCGGTATTCGATGGCATCGGTATTCGATAAATCCGGTATTCGATGCATTATATCGCAAAAAAATTTTCCTTGGTATTCGATTGAAAACCCAGTATTCGATACGATTCGTATGAGACCTGTCCACATGTGGCCTGAACTGCCCCTTGTGTGCCAGTGTTTACAAGCCAGCCAGTGTGCGCGCATCTAAGGATACATTCAGTACATTCCATATTATCAGTGTTTGGTGCTTGTTTCTGCAAAATAAGTCACCATGGGCCCCAAGAAAGCTTCTAGTGCCAACCTTGTGGTAAAAAGGGTGAGAATTAGTATGGAAATTAAGAAAGATTTTGAAGGGTTTGGGGCTAACCCTGAGAAGCCTATACCAGTTGTGGAATACATTGTGCCTACTTCAAAAATTAAGGAAATGTGTGCACAGTGGGTTGAAGTGCAAACCTTTATGGATGAAAAATCACCCTAACACAGCTATTACAATGACAATGTTGTGGCCCATTTTAGACAAATCGTAAAGGAATGGGAGGTACAGAGCTCTATGGACAGATTTGTTGTGCGACAGAGGTCCAGTGACTCTCAATTATTATTATTATTATAATCAAGGGGGAAGCGCTAAACCCGGAGGATTATACAGCGCCTGGGGGGGGATGTGGAAGGCATTCAGGCTTAATTCGGGGAACTGGAGCACAGATCCAATTCCCTAAATCAAGAGCCCCTCACCAACATCAAGGAACCTTCCTTGAGGGGCAGTGACTCTCAAGCTGGTCCTAGTGGTATTAAAAGAAGGGAAGTAACCCTGGAAAAGGACTTGCTACCTCAAGTCCTAATGGAAGGGGATTCCACTTCTAAACACTAACACCTCTCCCCTCCTTCCATCCCATCAATCATCATTAGATCTTCATTAAAGGTAAGTGTCAATTATTTTATTGTTATTGTAATTATTCTATTGCATTAAACTTAATATTTCATGTAGTAAAATTTTTTTTTTTCATACTTTTGGGCATCTTGCACGGATTAATTTGATTTTCATTATTTCTTATGAGGAAAATTGACTCGGTTTTCGATATTATCGGTATTCGATGAGCTCTCAGGAAAGGATTAATATCGAATACCGGGGGTCCACTTTATAGAGTTGAAGAACAACCTGAGGACTTCTATTATTTATACTTCTAGATATGAAGCCAAGAATTCTGTTAGCTTTATTGCAAACACTAATGCACTGTTGTCTTGGTTTTAGATTACTGCTAACCAGAACTCCTAAATCCTTTTTGCAATCAGTAGTATTAAGATCTACATTATTTAGTTTATATGTGGCATGGTTATTTAACTGTCCAACATTTAGAACTTTGCATTTGTCAATATTAAACTGCATCTGCCACTTCTCCGACCATTGCATCAGTCTATTCAAATCATCCTGGAGTGCTCTAGTGTCCTCATTAGAATGAATTGGACTACCTATTTTGGTGTCATCGGCAAATTTGCTTATATCGCTATTTATTCCCTCATCTACGTCGTTTATGTAAATTGTGAACAACAACGGGCCCAACACTGACCCCTGAGGAACACCGCTTGTGACGTGCCCCCATTCTGATTTCTCCCCATTTATGCAAACTCTCTGCTGCCTATTTGTCAGCCATGCCTCTACCCAGTAAAAAATTTCTCCTCCTATTCCGTGTGCCTTAAGTTTCCTCAATAGCCAAGTCCACATACACAATATCATATTCATTACCATGATCTACCTCCTCAAACACCTTAGTGAAAAAAGTTAGTAAATTAGTAAGACAGGAATGCCCCTTTGTAAAACCATGTTGAGATTCATTAATCAATCTGTACTTATCAAGATGGCTACGAATTGCTTCGGCAATTATTGATTCCATAAATTTTCCCACTATGGAGGTAAGGCTTATTGGTCTATAGTTTGAAGCCAAGGACCTGTCACCTGCCTTGTAAATAGGTATTACATTTGCCATTTTCCACTTACCAGTTTGTAGTGATATGTTAAAAAGATAAGCCAAAGGTATGCTAAGTTCCTCTTTACATTCCTTTAACACCCTTGCAAACAGTTCATCAGGGCCTGGGGGTTTGTTAGGTTTTAGTTTCTCTATTTGTCTGAGGACCATGTAACTAGTTACCGCAATCATACATAGTTTATTATCCTGTTCTACATAATCTATTATTTCAGGAATATCACTAGTATTTTCCTGGGTGAAAACTGAGAGGAAGTAGGTATTGAGAATTTCACACACATCCTTATCACTGTCAGTGATGTGACCAGTTACTCTTAAGTGGGCCAATCTTGTCCCTAATCTTACTTCTGTATACCTGAAAGAACCCTTTTGGGTTAGTCTTTGAATCCCTTGTGACCTTAGCCTCATAATCCCTTTTTGCTTTTCATATTGTGTGTGAAGATGAGCTTGCCAAGGCTCTGTGGTGTCCCTTTACCTCAGGAAGTTTGGGCTGCACCACTACAGGTCTAGAAAAGGATCCACTGCAACTACAGTCTTTTGTTTCTTGGATTTAAATGTGCAACTGCTCATCTTTCTTACTCTTCATTTTGAATATGTGGAGGATCTGACAGTTTAGATCATAAGACAATTTGGAAAATGATGCAGAAGTATTAAACCCATGCAGGCCATTCAGCACAAGTAGTGAAGGCTCAATTCTCCATTAATGATACAAATATGCAACTCTCACCTACGAGGTCAGAGGGCTCAGCCCTTTACGAAAGACTGACCCTTGGCATTTCAATATTTTTTTTTTCAGATAATGCATAGGTGGAAGCACATAAAAATGAAAACATAATGGAGGATTTAGTTCATTAGTATCTTAGCTAATAGTTTAAGGAAAAGGAGTTAATGTTTGGGTGTCAGGCAATTGCTTGTAGTCTGAAGTTTGACCCTCATTTTGTTTTCATGCTATTGCTGTAGCATTAGAAGAGTTCATCTTAGCTACAAGTGAAGATATTAACTGTACTTTCACTGTTAGAAGTTATTTGGCAGGATTATCAATAGTGTGCTAGTAAAAGTCAGTTGAGTATGCCACATACTATATTGCTCCATTTAAAAATAAAAACTTTTGATGATCATATTGCATTAGCAATTTGAGTGGCATCTGTAGATACATGGATACATATTTAATAAATAACTTAAGAGTAAATGTATGTTGCTGGAAACTACAAATACTGTCTAAGTCACTTTCTATCCCCTGACTAATGCAATGGAAGTTGGAAAGGTGTTTTTTTTTAATGCCTATAACCAGTACTTTGAGTAATGGGCTACCATCTTGGATATTTAATTTAAATACAGTATATGATAAATATCAGATAGGAAGGCAGGGTAGGGGTCGTCCTTGAAAAGGCTGGAGGGAGGAGGTAAATGTGGTTTTGCGGGCGAAGGGCTTGGACTTCCAGCGTATGTGAGCTTGTTAGATAGGAGTGAATGGAGATGAATGGTTTTTGGGACCTGACAAGTTGTTGGAGTATGAGCAGGGTAATATTTTGTGAAGGGATTCGGGGAAATCCAGATAGCCAGACTCGAGTCCTGGAAATGGGAAGTACAATGCCTGCACTTTAAAGGAGGGGTTTGGGATATTGGCAGAGTGGAGGGACATCTAAAGTGTCATATCTGCGCACCTCTGCAAAGACAGTGATTATGTATGAGTCACAGTGAAAGTATTGAATGATGATCAAAAGTTTTTCTTTCTTTTTGGGTCACCCTGCCTCGGTGGGAAGAAGCCAATGTGTTAAAAAAAAAAAAAAAATCCTACCAGCATTTAAGTAATAAAGTTGACTAAAACACTCGGTATTCTTATGATCTATGTCTTAGTGTTCATGGATGATTGGAAACCACCTTGTTGGTTATCTTGAATTTCTCATTCTTGAGGATGGCAGAGTGGCACTTGCTGGATTCTTAATATTGTCACCTTAAGAGGTTCAATATCAGTTAACAATTATGAACTCTAAAATTCCAGGTTCTTCCATGAGACTGGTGTCCTCTTTGCTTGTGGTGTGTGAGAATATAAAATTTTCAGAGCAGCTTCCTAGCTGTTGTAGAAGGAACATACTCAGCCACATTTTCCCAGCATGAGAGGCACTACTGGCATCTTTTTTTTAAAATCTGTTACTCTTTCAGGAGGGTGCCTTGGTGGCTCATGGCCCGGTAGGCAAAGCTCTCGATTCACACGCAGAGGGTCTGGGTTCAATTTCCAGCAAGGGTAGAAAAATTTGGAGTTTCCTTACACCTATTGTCCCTGTTCACCCATCAGTAAAATGGGTACCTGGGTATAAGCCAACTGGTGTGGGTTGCATCCTGGGACAAAATTGACCTAATTTGCCCAAAATGCTCTGCATAACATAGGGTTTTCTATATAGTAGTATACATTAGTGTCAGCTAGGCCTGTATACCTTGTATATGGACTTGTAGAAATAAAGATATTATTGGTGCTGAAGAATTCTTGAGCCAAGGAATTGGATCCACTGTCCTTTCCTCAGATCAAACCTGATTACTTTCCATTTCCCAAGTGATGTATGGTCCCCTGATACAAGTTAATACACTTGTCCTCGCCTTCCTTAGGTGGAATCTGATTGCTTCCCATTCCCCAGACACTATGACCCCAGTGGGTTTAGTATTTCCCTCTAAATAATAATAATAATTACCCTTATGGGTTTAGCACTTAATACAATTACACAGAATTAATCTGCCAGATATGTAGAATTTTCCATTGGATTATTTTCTGTATGCTCTAGATATATGCTGAAAGCATTTACTCTTATCAAATTCTGATGTAATTTCTTTTTATTCATAACATGGAACATTTTCTAATGCATTAAATTTTCTTTTGATTATTATAATAAAAAAGAAGCGCTAACCCTGGAAGGGAATTTTCTTTCCAGACATTCAAGGACTGCAGATGTTAGCATCCCTGTGAGTAGACACCACTAACACTGCAAGCTAGAGGTTTCCTCTTGACACTTTTTACCGTCATAGTCAAAAGCACCAGTTAATAAAATAACACTAAGAGGTGTAAGTATTATTCCAATCTTGAAGGAATGCTAACCCAGTAGGGGTCATTCAACTTCTAGGGAATGAGAGGCAATCAGTTTCAATCCAAGGAAGGGGAAGATAGGTTTATTTTTTTGTGTGGGGGAGGGGGGGGGGGGATGTGAAGTTCATGATCACTCGTGTGGCTCCCCACAGTTAAACCTCTCTGTATTGGTCTTATTTTCCTCATCTTCTGTGATGCTAGTCTGGGCAGTAGTTCCCATCTTCATAATAGCCATTTTCTAATTAGCTCCTATTGGCAATGACAGTGTGCAGAGTTGAATCTTAAACGCTGTCTCCCCAACGTAAATTTTCCTGCATCTTCCACACAGAATACAGCAGACCCCCACAATAGTGTTGTTTTTGTTGTAGTCTCTGTCGAGAAGTTGTCTGGCCAATTCGCCCCTTCTCTCAGCAGCTGGTAATGCCAGCCCTGGTAGCAATTGCTGTAAATGCATCTCCTGGTGGTACCTCTGGGTGTATGTCTCTAATGTGCAGAAATGGGACCATTATTGGTACACTCAGTGAAAATCAAGTAGGCTTAATGCAGTATTCCATCCATTTATTCCTTGGTTTGCCACTAGAGGGATGTATAACAGTTATTTTTTTTATTATCACACCGGCCGATTCCCACCAAGGCAGGGTGGCCCGAAAAAGAAAAACTTTCACCATCATTCACTCCATCACTGTCTTGCCAGAAGGGTGCTTTACACTACAGTTTTTAAACTGCAACATTAACACCCCTCCTTCAGAGTGCAGGCACTGTACTTCCCATCTCCAGGACTCAAGTCCGGCCTGCCGGTTTCCCTGAATCCCTTCATAAATGTTACTTTGCTCACACTCCAACAGCACGTCAAGTATTAAAAACCATTTGTCTCCATTCACTCCTATCAAACACGCTCACGCATGCCTGCTGGAAGTCCAAGCCCCTCGCACACAAAACCTCCTTTACCCCCTCCCTCCAACCCTTCCTAGGCCGACCCCTACCCCGCCTTCCTTCCACTACAGACTGATACACTCTTGAAGTCATTCTGTTTCGCTCCATTCTCTCTACATGTCCGAACCACCTCAACAACCCTTCCTCAGCCCTCTGGACAACAGTTTTGGTAATCCCGCACCTCCTCCTAACTTCCAAACTACGAATTCTCTGCATTATATTCACACCACACATTGCCCTCAGACATGACATCTCCACTGCCTCCAGTATAGTTCCCTAACTACTACATTCCCCTGAGATGTAATTTATCATGTTTTACCTCCTATTACTACCACTGCTATTACTTTTAATAGTAATACTTCTACTACTTTTACTGCAACCATCACTACTGCCATTACTCACCACCTGTCCTGTTTTCTACTATTTTTATCACCTGATCTGTGAACGTGTTTGATAGGAGTGTGCGTGAGCGTGTTTGATAGGAGTGAATGGAGACAAGTGGTTTTTAATACTTGATGACGTGCTGTTGGAGTGTGAGCAAAGTAACATTTATGAAGGGGTTCAGGGAAACCGGCAGGCCGGACTCGAGTCCTGGAGATAGGAAGTACAGTGCCTGCACTCTGAAGGAGGGATGTTAATGTTGCAGTTTAAAAACTGTAGTGTAAAGCACCCTTCTGACAAGACAGTGATGGAGTGAATGATGGTGAAAGTTTTTCTTTTTCGGGCCACCCTGCCTTGGTGGGAATCGGCCAGTGTGATAATAAAAAAAAAAAAAATATCTGTCTTCCAACTTCCTTCCCCCTCCCTCTTTCTCGCCCATCTTCAGAGGTTCTCACCATTTTCCGGCTCAGCTGCAACTTGATAATGGTCCTTGACAAATCAACACTTCGCCCTAAAGTTTCCTCTCCAACATGTGAGCTATTTGTAAACAGTTCAACATCTGTCTTGTGATTAAGGTGGTAGCTGCCTTAGTGCTCATACTGAGGGACCAGGGCTTGATCTGTCATAAGTGAAATGCTGAACATATTTTCTTACACCTGGTGCTTCTATTCACCTAGCAGTATGTACCTAGGTATTGGGTAACATGTGGGTAGCATCCTGGGAAAAAAGATAAGAGGAAATTAGAGAGTCCTCAAAGGCATCTTGACTTTCTTTAGTTATTCTGAGTTACTAACCTCACCATCTCCATCTGCAGTCTCATGCAAACTGAAAAGCATGAGTTGATGCTTATTTCTTGACACTGAACACCTCAATTTCCATGTCTGCGAGTGCTAAAAGTGTAAAGGTCATATAGCACCTGGGGAAATGGGAGGTATTCAGGTTTAATCCAAGGAAAAGGAGGGAAGTTCCAATTCCTTGGATCAAGACCTCCTCACTGGCATCAAGGAACCTCCTTTAAGGGATGAATAAATAAACGACAACTTACCTTTTTTTTGGTACATTTATTTCAGATCAAGTATAATCTCAGCTCCCATGGTATAACACGTTCTAAATTACACAAAAGTACAATTGAATTAGATACATGAATTCCGAGCACTATATGCAAACACATCAAAGATCATAAATAGCTGCCTTTTTAACCTTTTCTATAATAAACCAGGGAGATGAGAGTGAGAAAGAAGTCACTTAACCTGCTAGTGTGTGAGACATACAGACTCTTAAGCTACAGTGGTTAGAGAACACTAAAGACGCATTCCACAATATGAGAGGAGACTTTTCAATAGTTTTAACTTTTATCACTCTTCATTTTTAAGTATTTTTAAGGTTTAAGCTCTGTGGTACACCAATGAGCACATAACCTTAAAAATTTTGTGACAAAATATCTTAAAAGGATATTTTTCAAAATGTTATCTAAAACCAATGCCCCTACATGCATGGAACACGACCTGACACTCGAAATACCTGGTAGCAGTAGCTACTCTTAGGCTTTTGCACACCTGACTTCCACAAGAAGAAGCACTTTCATTCACGATAAATGTCAATACTTACTAGATCTAATTGTGACTCCATTTTACAGCCTAGCAAGTAAGTCCTACTATGATGATATCTCCTTGGCAATGAGCAAATTATAGCAATAGGAATATGCTAAGACATGGTCCATGGATTAAAACTGATGAAATCCACAAAGTAAGATTTCCTTTGATAAAAATAAATCCGATCCCCTCAAAGGAAATTAAGCTATGATTAAACCCGAGCAAAGAAATTGATTCTTTTTAATGGCACAAAATAAAATTTCATGATAAAATGAACTGCTGTGGGAGACCCTGCGCCATGACGAGAAACTGGAACTACAGAAAAGTCACGTAGTATAAAATGATACAACTCTATTATACGACACAAAACCCTGCACCACTCATATGTACATGCTCAATATATATCTAAGGTATATGCTGTGAGTGGTAGGGTAAGTTAGCTTTTATGTACTGCTCCTATATAATTAAACAACAAACTATAGCATATATACTATAGAACAGAGTCTGGGGAACAAATAAGGAATGATGCACGAATCTTTAGCTCTTGATACACTAAGTTTTACAAAAAGGAATGGCTAATTGAAAACAATTAAGAAATGGCATCAGAGGTATGCAATTTTATATATAGTGAGACGTCAAGTTGTCTTGTATCTGCGGCAGTCACTCAGTGGTTTCCCCACGTCTGCAGGGTTTTACCTTGCATGACCTGGCCATCTGTTTCCAGCTTAATGTATAACAGTACAAAGGCTTCATTATTTGACTGTGTTGATACCAAACCTCTCTACAACCAGTACCAAGACTCAACTTACACGTAAAGTATGAGCAGAAGATTGTGTTAGGGAAACCTGTCTATTTCCGCAACAGCTTACTGAAGGCAAGCAGCAACACTTACGTGTACGTACGGCAACACTTACATGTACGTACAGACATACGGAAAAAAGTACTATAATTGGATATTTGTGTCCTCCACTGATAAAGGCCATTACCATGAAAGGTAATAACCCAATTTAAATTTGTTTCAAACTTTTTCACATTCCACGAAATATAGCCTTATACAATTACAATAGTGCACTAGATATTTACCTTCATAAATATGGAGTTGATGAGAGGTATAAAGTACAAGTTCATTTATGTTAACTTAAAAATTCCTCACTCTACATGTAAAACCAACTCTTAGTGACATCTGCAATTCATTGGAGCTTAAATTTTTGTCATGATGATCAATTAGAAGACAAATAACAATATTTAAAAGTAAATAATGGATCAAAAATATATTTATATATATATTTATATATATGTATATGTAAAAAAATTTACAGATCTAGAGATCTACCTTGGGATTGATAAAATAAAAAAAAATGTCTAAACGGCACCTTGATGAGAGGGAAATGACAAAAATATAATTTTGTCCTATCAATGAGAAAAAAAAAAGATAGCTGACTGCATAAAAATAATGTGTGAGAGACCACTTAATTCTTGGTGCCAAGTTCAAGAGGCTCCCAAAAAGGATCCCTATCGCTAAGCAACCAACCCGTTATAAGTAACGCCATCAGGAATTCTGGGCTTCAGATGGTGCCCCAAGACTGCTCCATTGTCATTTATACAACTCCGGTGCACTAAAGTCATTGGTGATTAATTAGCATAGAAAATTTATTGACAGTCCTAATTTACATAAGCAAAAAAGATAACTGGCATCGTAAGTGTAAACTTGCACCTAATACCACACCAGAGTATATATAAGATACAACATACGCAAGTGCAGCCAAATGGAACACATCCTATATCCAGTACACCTAACTTTGTTACAGTTTTTATGATAATTTACAACTGCAGTGGCCAATAACTTTCCAGAAAGTTAGTCTATGATAAAAGCATGATAAAACCTATTTAGTTTTTCTATGATAACAAATTATTGTTAATTCTATGTATGTTGGACATGATACATCATCTACACTGAAGTATAATACCAATACTTCTCTTATCCAAGATACAGGGAACCAGCATCTTCACATATTGTCTTTTAATGCTGATTTTGTATCTAATATCTACATAAAGCATTAAATTATATAAAAAAAATAGATTCAAGTTTACTGATCCTGGATAAGTGCAATATTGGTGACTAAAAACCAATGACTTAAGGCTTGAGTTTCACATGACTTTCACAACTGTGCACCTCAGAATCAAAATTTGCCAATTCCATGGAATGTTATAAAAAGTTAAAATTTAAAGACATTTGCTTACTTAAGAGCATAAAATATTAACACACTGCAAATCAATACTTTATATATAAAATCCAGATATTCACTGTTTATTATGTTGTGTAATAAATGAGAGGTCTCTCTGGATTGTATCAGTCTTGATAATCAAGCTTGTAATTATACATAGCCAATTTATTTCCTTAAATTCATTGACTGTATTGACAACTGATGATTCTGAAATCACAATGCATACCATCAGCACCTGTGAGCTTAGCTTTGCTACCACTTACCCAATATCTCCATTTACCATTTCTTATGTAAATGACCCTTAAAGCAACCTAGTTTGGGGTCACTTGTAAGTTCTCAGTCTATAATTAATGCTCTCAGTCAACAGGTGTCTGATGTTGGGAAAACGGACGAATGGTTCCCCTCTTATTTATATGGGATGTATAAATGCCCCTTGTTCGCTTGTTTATTTTTCTTCAAAATATTTATAAGTGGGGTTTTCATAACCATTGACCTGCATATTAGCTACATGCCTCTCTTCTGGAGTGATGGCCTGGTCCACTTCCATAAATCCCTGAAATAATTAATATGTAGTAGTTCAATAAATGTGAATGGAAAGATTAATGGGATGAGATGCAAACAGTAGAGGAAGAAAAGTGACTTTTCAAGTTCAGATTTTTAATGTGATTGATGATAATTTTATTTATACCACAAAAAATTATTACTGTTTACACAGTTTCGTGAACACTCACTGTCGTCATATGACTGCCATTGTTGAGACATTTTTGGATGACAGGACTCTGGAAAACTTTGCTAGAAATGCTGGATTCACCTCATGGAAGAGATGCGACAGGCAAGAACAAGGAGGAGGTGTGGTCATATGTTTTTCTAAGTGTTTCAAACCCAGCTCACTGATGTTGCCAAGGAGTTGTATCATAAAGAGTTGGAGGGAGGGGGTGAAGGAAGTTCTAAGTAGTTCAGGCTTGAGAAGCCAGCAGGTATGTGTAAGCACGTTAACCCTTTCAGGGTCGGAACCCGATCTGAAACGTGCTCTCAGGGATGGAGAATTAAAAACAAAAAAATCTTATGAAATGATACTTTTTCTGAAGGTAATGAAACCGAAAGTACAAAATTTAATGGAAAACTTATGGAATTATGCTCTCCCAAAGTTAGTAGTCTTAGTGATGTTTATGCATCGTAGATTTCGCCCACTTCTGGCCAATTACATTGTTCCAGTCGACCAAACTCATAGCTATTGCACTAGTACTCCTTCTATTCTAATAACTGAGTACAAGAAACCACCCATTTACCTATTTCAAACAATAAAGATCAGAAATTGGTAATTTGGCCAGTTTTACACAAAATTAAAAAACTGCCAATTAAAAAATAGGGTCCAGAATAAACAATGTACACATTTATGGCACCAAAAATAACATTTCTGCTGTTTATTAGACATGTCTCCAGGCCTCTCCTATATTATGCTTGCTTTCCATTTAGAATTTTTATTCACACAAAAAATAAAAGATTTACTGTTATGCAGACTACTGCATTGCTGTAATAATTGTTTAAATAATGTCAGCGCATTTGTTGATACGTATTATACCAACCAGTTGGACGAATATTGGACAAGTGACAATTTGTGTACTGTGGAATACTGGTAAAAATCGAACATTGCTGCTACTTTGAGCTTGATTCCAAGATACTTTCATTCCTGAAACAAATCAAAATCATCTCTATTTCTTTAATATATCTTTTCTATATATTACAGAAATAGAGATGATTTTGATTTGTTTCAGGAATGAAAGTATCTTGGAATTAAGCCTGCACTCTAAAGGAGGGGTTTTGGGATATTAGCAGTTTGGAGGGATATGTTGTGTATCTTTATACGTATATGCTTCTAAACTGTTGTGTTCTGAGCACCTCTGCAAAAACAGTGATTATGTGCGAGTGAGGTGAAAGTGTTGAATGATGATGAAAGTATTTTCTTTTTGGGGATTTTTTCTTTTTTTTTGGGTCACCCTGCCTCGGTGGGAGATGGCCAACTTGTTGAAAAAAAAAAAAAAAAAATCTTTTCTATCAAGTGTGACCAAGAAACCGAGAATACAACGATAAAAACCATATGAAAATATGTACACCGCAAAGTCGGATTTAATCCAAAAAACACGGTTGCAGTTTTTTCCTCCCGTTATGCACCGCTTGCTGCAGGATTTTTTTTATATGGTGCACACTTACCGCAAAGACCCATTCCCTCATATCTATGCTGAAATTTACTGCTCACAGTTCATCTGAGTGAGCTGAGCTCATGGTGTAGAACAATGGGACCAACCTGGGCTTCAAAGCCATAGTGATATGCAACCGACCCTAAAAGGGTTAGTAAAGAGCAGAAGCAAATGGTTTTAAGACAATGTTCTGTTGGAGTGTGAGCATGGTAACATTTATGAAGGAATTTAGGGAAACCAGTTAGCCAGGATTGAATCCTGGAGGTGGGAAGTGCAGTGCTTGAACTCTGAAAGAGGGGGTGGGGGATGTTGCACTCAAGAGGGTAATTGAAGTGTAATGGCAAGGCAGTAACTAAATGAATGAATGATTAATGTATTTTCTTCTTTGGGTCACCTTGCTTTAAGATTAAGATGTTTACTTTGACACATTACATGGTTGTACAGAGGAATATAATAGTTGGGTGTACATGCCAAAAACCCCTTTGTATGCAGAGCATTTCGGGCAAACTTAAGGATTAGCTTAAGATTAGGAAGGCAATGATACATAGTTCATATGGTCATTAGATGAGTTACAGTGAGTACATGGTTTTGATGGGAGATAGCTGATGAGGTAAAACAAAAATGGAATAATGAATACTAATTGTATTACTGATAACATTTCTGAAAAAAATTCTGTATCTGTTCTTCAGTTAATAACATCATAGACTAATTCATGCACAGGGAAAACCATATTCTTTACAAACTCTTTTGCTCAGGGTACTACTGAATTTTAAACCTCAGCTGTTAAGCATACAAAATTTCAAATTAAAAATAGCAATCTTACTTGATTGCAGGGTTGGAAGTGCACAAATTATCAAATTAAAATTAGCAATCATATTTGATTGTGGGGGGGTCAGAAGTGCATGTTGCAACCCCTGAATGGGTTGCAATGATTAATATGTATATATATAATTATTACCTTTTCATATAATTTTATATTGCTTGTATTTGCGATAATAGCTAAATCGTAAATGTATTGCTTTATATTATTATTTGACTTAGCTTCCTTTTGTTAGGTAGGATGTAACATATTATGTGCTCAGTTCAAGTCTTGATTGTCTAACTACTGTAATTATCGCTCTTTGCTCGTTTCCCTGCCGGCTTCTTGCTGGGCAGCGACCCATGGAGCTATCACTTGATCGAGGGGGGGTGTCCTCACCTCGCCTGAAGTATTCAGTCTGGTCTAGACTCTCTTGGTGGTTGGACGTATCCCTGACAAGAGCCTAACTCTTCCTTATTGGCCCTTGTTGGAAGATCGTCTCTTGTCTTATTATTGTTAGTTCTGGAGACTGTTCACAGAACATTGTATAGACTTAGTGATTTTCGACGTTGTACTGAGGTTGTGTGTCGCAAAGACACTCTAAGCAACTCAGGTCCTGAGCTGTAGCTTCTGACCTAATTTGTACTGGTATCTGTGTATTATCACAGTCGGGGATTTTCTTATGCTGAACTTAGATTCAGTAGTATGGGAGTTTTGTGACTTTTGTGGAGGATCTGCAGATGGTCCCTACTTAGTGTCGTTATATTATCTCCTTGTTCCTGATTCTGTGTCGCAGTTGCTTGTTATATTGCTATTGGGCTTAGCATTCTTTTTATTGTTCAAGCAGACTGTTCTGACTGCCAGTTGGTCAAGAAGTTAGTTTATTTGAGGACTTTGTCAGTCACTTGTTTAAGTCTAGTTGAGTCTTGAGACATAGCGAACTACTTAGAGCACTTACACACATACACAAACTTACTTGTACATATTTGTAATATTTTGTTAAATGTTAATGTACCAGACGGTACTTAAGAATTATAAACGTGATATGCGCTTTCAGCACAATAATACTGTACATGAGAGAAGTGATTATTATTAATTTGTTTGAATTGATTAATTTAATTTAATATGATATACCTCTAGACAATACTTAATAAATTCATTGAATTTTAATTTCTCTAGTTAGTAGCCTACCAGTTGTAATCCTGAAGCACTATTGAATCATACTGAATTCTAATGGATAATTGGACAAGGATACTGACTACTTGTTACGAAAACCCAGTAACAGGCTGGATGCTAGAAGGGCAGTCCTTTCTAGTATTCACTGGCGATCTCTAAGCTTTTAGAATCGCGTTTTTTGTAACAAATGGGGGCCTGTCCAGGATGCTCTTGATCCAAGGTGTTGGAGAAATTGTCCAGTTTGACATACTAGTAACTCTATGATCAAACACTTTGAGTACTTTCCTAATCTGAAGACTTTGAGTTTAGTCTTGTACAACATACTAGGTGGATGTATGTACTTGACTGAGTCTCTTGATCCAAGGAGATGGAAATACTATTTATGAGCTCTAGTTCTAAGACAACCAACACTAAAATTCCTATTAGGATTATAGTTTCCCATAATCACTCTCTCGTAGTACATTTATTTTCGTGATGTATGCCAAAGTGAAACAGTTAATTGATACTCTGACTTTGTCTGAGTTAAGTACATTAAAACTTCAGACGTGTTGGCGAGTAGCCAAATATCTCGATGTGACGTATAACAGGAATTACACCGCAGAAACTGTCAGAGCGTTAATTAAAGATATATTGTTTCCTGCTCATACAGAGACGTCTGATTATGATTCAGATTCAGAAAGCCTAGTGTCACAATTAAGAAGTATGACTATTTGATGAAGAAGAAAGAGCAGCTAAGGCAGAAGTGAGCCTAGTGTCTGAGCCCAGTGTAGCTCAGTTGTCGCTCACACCTTCCCTCCTAACTGTTAGCTTGACGCAGCCTCATACTAGTACCGTGTATGCTACACCTGTATCTACTTATCCTAGACCAGATCTAGACTCTCTAGGGACGGCTGGACGAGGTGCCCGACCTAAGGACAGTCCAGAAAGACATGTTAATTTCCCTACTCCTCCATTACCTACTGGTCCTATCTCTCAGGAACAGTTTGAGAGGTTAGAACGTCTCATTATGTTGCAGACTGCACAAATAGAGGGTCAGAGGAAATTGAACGAAGAAGATTTCCAGAGAGAAAATGTTCGTCTGGGAAGACAACAGAGTGATAGATCACAGGACACATTTAATGTGCAGAAAGCTGCATCCATGGTTCCTAAGTTTTTTGAGAGTGACTTAGACACCTATTTTGATGTGTTTGAGAACCAGGCACGTGCTATGAACTGGCCACGTAAGCACTGGACTACCTTGTTGCACACAACTTTGACAGGAAGACCTCAAACTTGTACTGCTGCTTTACCATTTGCCAAGTATATTAGTTATGACACTCTCAAGCAAACTATTCTAGAGACATATAACTTGTTGCCTATAAGTTATCAAAGCGCATTTCGTACATTACAACGACGACAAGATCAAACTTGTGTAGAGTTTGCTCGTGAGAAAAAAGTTGCATTTGAGAGGTGGTGTAGGTCTGCGAAATGTAACAACTACGACAGCCTTGTTCAGTTGTTACTACATGAAGAGTTTAACAACTGTATGTCTGCTGACATACAAGAATATCTGATCGATCATACTACCTCGGACATTCTGGAAACTGCAGCATTAGCAGACAATTACAAGATTTCTCACAAACTTGTACGTACTAAAACACACAGAAACAAGGTAACTAAAAATTGTCCTAGAAGTTGGCAACCTAAATCAGCTGCTCATTGCCGGCCTGATGTACCTGCTACTGTAACTTCTCGTACCTTTAGCAGTAAAACTCACAATCCTGAATCTGTCTCTGTGGCTAGACAGAAATCTGATATCGAGAAGAAGAAAGTTAAATGTACCTATTGTAACAGAAAAGGACATGCTAGAGAGTATTGCTATAAGTTAGAAAGAGATACAAGAAGCAGTCGTACAGCTGGCGCCCCCACACAAGTCGTATCCTCTTCCGAGCAACAAAGGCACCAAAATCCTAGTAATACCTCTGATCCTACTGTTTTAGATAATATTACTCAGAACAGATGACTAGCGTCAGAAAGTGTATCTGATGAAAAGATTCGTTCAGCGATGAGTCTTTACTTTTCGAGAGGTAAAGTAGGATTTGACGAATCACATCTGACTGAGATAATTACTTTCAGAGACACTGGCAGTTATCTCACCTTATTAAGAAAAGATGTACTGACCATAACTGACGATACCTATACCAAGATAGATGTATTGTTAGAAGCCTATGGTGGGGCTGTTATAAAAGTACCTCTTCACAAAATATACATTGAAACAAGCTATTATACTGGTTATATTTCAGTGGGTATATCCAGTGGTGTATTTCCCATCAGGTCAGTGGACTTGCTGATAGGGAACAATATCCTTCATGCTGGTATATGTAAAGAACCACTTGTGATTGATAATAACACTGATGATAATTATGCCATTGAAGCTTGTAGAGAGAAACCTATTTTATTTCCTCTCAGCGCAATTACTGGAGCTATGTCAAAGATTCAACAACCATCCTTGTCTCCTGTTGCTTTAGTGGACGACAATGATTTGGGCTTGAATATGTTCTTTAGTGACGCTCTGCGCCCAGGGTCATTAACACCAACTCCCCCGTGACATCAACCTACTCAGGACACAACTGACGTTAAATTTCTAACTCATGATGATTTAACCCTTTGACTGTCGCGGCCGTATATATACGTCTCACGAGGTACCGTGTTTGACGTATATATACTCATAAAAGAGAGCAAATGAGAGAATGGGTGAGATGTTATTAACAAATTTTGTTGAAAATAAGAAAAAGTTTTGGAGTGAGATTAACAAGTTAAGAAAGCCAAGAGAACAAATGGATTTGTCAGTTAAAAATAGGAGAGGAGAGTTATTAAATGGAGAGTTAGAGGTATTGGGAAGATGGAGGGAATATTTTGAGGAATTGTTAAATGTTGATGAAGATAGGGAAGCTGTGATTTCGTGTATAGGGCAAGGAGGAATAACATCTTGTAGGAGTGAGGAAGAGCCAGTTGTGAGTGTGGGGGAAGTTCGTGAGGCAGTAGGTAAAATGAAAGGGGGTAAGGCAGCCGGAATTGATGGGATAAGGATAGAAATGTTAAAAGCAGGTGGGGATATAGTTTTGGAGTGGTTGGTGCAATTATTTAATAAATGTATGGAAGAGGGTAAGGTACCTAGGAATTGGCAGAGAGCATGCATACTTCCTTTGTATAAAGGCAAAGGGGATAAAAGAGAGTGCAAAAATTATAGGGGGATAAGTCTGTTGAGTATACGTACCTGGTAAAGTGTATGGTAGAGTTATTATTGAAAGAATTAAGAGTAAGACGGAGAATAGGATAGCAGATGAACAAGGAGGCTTTAGGAAAGGTACGGGGTGTGTGGACCAGGTGTTTACAGTGAAACATATAAGTGAACAGTATGTAGATAAGGCTAAAGAGGTCTTTGTGGCATTTATGAATTTGGAAAAGGCGTATGACAGGGTGGATAGGGGGGCAATGTGGCAGATGTTGCAGGTGTATGGTGTAGGAAGTAGGTTACTGAAAGCAGTGAAGAGTTTTTACGAGGATAGTGAGGCTCAAGTTAGAGTATGTAGGAAAGAGGGAAATTATTTCCCAGTAAAAGTAGGCCTTAGACAAGGATGTGTGATGTCACCGTGGTTGTTTAATATATTTATAGATGGGGTTGTAAGAGAAGTAAATGCGAGGGTCTTGGCAAGAGGCGTGGAGTTAAAAGATAAAGAATCACACACAAAGTGGGAGTTGTCACAGTTGCTCTCTGCTGATGACACTGTGCTCTTGGGAGATTCTGAAGAGAAGTTGCAGAGATTGGTGGATGAATTTGGTAGGGTGTGCAAAAGAAGAAAATTAAAGGTGAATACAGGAAAGAGTAAGGTTATGAGGATAACAAAAAGATTAGGTGATGAAAGATTGGATATCAGATTGGAAGGAGAGAGTATGGAGGAGGTGAATGTATTCAGATATTTGGGAGCAGACGTGTCAGCGGATGGGTCTATGAAAGATGAGGTGAATCATAGAATTGATGAGGGGAAAAGGGTGAGTGGTGCACTTAGGAGTCTGTGGAGACAAAGAACTTTGTCCTTGGAGGCAAAGAGGGGAATGTATGAGAGTATAGTTTTACCAATGCTCTTATATGGGTGTGAAGCATGGGTGATGAATGTTGCAGCGAGGAGAAGGCTGGAGGCAGTGGAGATGTCATGTCTGAGGGCAATGTGTGGTGTGAATATAATGCAGAGAATTCGTAGTTTGGAAGTTAGGAGGAGGTGTGGGATTACCAAAACTGTTGTCCAGAGGGCTGAGGAAGGGTTGTTGAGGTGGTTCGGACATGTAGAGAGAATGGGGCGAAACAGAATGACTTCAAGAGTGTATCAGTCTGTAGTGGAAGGAAGGCGGGGTAGGGGTCGGCCTAGGAAAGGTTGGAGCGAGGGGGTAAAGGAGGTTTTGTGTGCGAGGGACTTGGACTTCAAGCAGGCATGCGTGAGCGTGTTTGATAGGAGTAAATGGAGACAAATGGTCTTTAATACTTGACGTGCTGTTGGAGTGTGAGCAAAGTAACATTTATGAAGGGGTTCAGGGAAACCGGCAGGCCGGACTTGAGTCCTGGAGATGGGAAGTACAGTGCCTGTACTCTGAAGGAGGGGTGTTAATGTTGCAGTTTAAAAACTTTAGTGTAAAGCACCCTTCTGGCAAGACAGAGATGGAGTGAATGATGGTGAAAGTTTTTCTTTTTCGGGCCACCCTGCCTTGGTGGGAATCGGCCAGTGTGATAATAATAAAAAAAATTCTAGCGGCTTCAAATCAAGCAGGAGAAAGCTGGTAGGCCCACATGTGAGAGAATGGGTCTGTGTGGTCAGTGTGCACCATATAAAAAAAATCCTGGAGCACGCAGTGCATAATGAGAAAAAAAAACCCGACCGTTTTTTTAATTAAAATGCCGACTTTGTGGTCTATTTTTGTATAGTATTTATGGTTGTATTCTCGTTTTCTTGGTCTCATTTGATAGAATGGAAAACATATTATAGAAATAGAGGTGATTTTGATTGATTTTACAATAAAAAGAACCTAGAAATGGAGCTCAAAGTAGGGGAAATGTTTGATTTTTCCCAATGTTCAAAAGTAAACAAATGATGCCATTGTCCAATAAATGTCCAACTAGCCATTCTAATATGCAGTCATGAATGGGTTGATGTTATTTATACAATTATTACAGTAGTCTGGATAATAGTAAGTCTTCTATTTTTTGTTTGAATAAAAATTCAAAATAGAAAGCAAGAGTAATTCAGAGGGGCCTGGAGACATGACTGATGAGCAAAGAAAATGTTATTTTAGAGCCAGGAATGTCTGCATTGTTCATTCTGGACCTTATTTTGAAATCGTCATATTTTTTAGTTTTCGTGAAATTGGCCAAATTGCAAATTTCTGACCACATTATTAGGTAGTTAAAATCGGTAAATGGGCAGTTTCTTGTACTCAGTCGATAGAAAAAAATGGAGTTCTAAAGAAATAGCTATGAGTTTGGGCGACTGGAACAATGGAATTAGCCGAAAATAGGGCTCAAAGTGGGCGAAATCGCCGATTTGTATACAGCGCCGAGGTCGCTAACTTCGCGAGAGCATAATTCCGTCAGTTTTCCATCAAATTTTGTTTTTTTTGGTGTCATTACAATCGGGAAAAGATTCTCTATCATTTCATAAGAAAAAATAATTTTTTTTTTTAAATTTTGCGACACCAGGAGACACCTCAGGATTGGGGGTTGCGACAGTCAAAGGGTTAATCAAGGATCAGTTTGTTGATCAGTCACTGGAAAGACTGAGAGATATAGCAGTTACTGAGAGTGAAGCAAAGGATCTCGATAATTGTTACTATTATAGTAACGGTGTACTGATGGAGAAAAATACATGTAAGTTGTCAGCTGATAGTGTTTCCACCACAGTCAAGCATCTCGTAGTGTTACCAGTTACATTTCGTGAACAAGCCATTGATTTTGCTCACAATAGTCCCATAGGAGGATATTTAGGTGTCAAGAAGACACTCGGTAAACTGGCAAAACATTTTACTTGGCCAAAGATGAAGGAAACAGTAGCTGATCATGTGCGACGTTGCCACGTGTGTTAAGTGACAGGCAAGCCAGCACACACACCTCCACCTACACCTCTCACTATGTTCACTAGTAGCAAAGTTCAGTTCACCTGGACTAGACATTGTTCAGATTTGTTTAAAAGGTTGAAGCATTTGCTTTCCTCTGCTCTAGTGTTGAGTCCTAATTTCAATCTTCCCTTTTTACATACAGATGAGAGTGTTTATGCAGTGGGTGCTGTGCTGCTCCAACAGTCAACATCCACTGATATTCTCCATCCTATATGTTACTATTCATCTAAGCTCAAACGACACCAGAAAAATTATGCCACTATTGAGAAAGGAGCTCTAGCTCTTGTGGTGTCCTTGGAACATTTTGACGTGTATTTGGGCACTTCCCCATTTAAAATTAACGTTTTTTCAGACCACAATCCACTCACTTATATAAATACTATGAAGAGTAAGAATGCTAGGATCATGAGGTGGGCCCTCAGAATCCAACCTTATTCTATCAGTATAAAACACATAAGTGGTCATTGTAATGTAATTGCTGACGCTCTGTCACGTCCTTAATAATTATCAGTTACATTAAATTAACGTAATTTTATGCCCAAATACCTTTTGTTACTTGCTATGTCAAATTCAGTAGAGTAACTTAATCCCTCCAGCCTATATTAACTATATATACTCATGTCTAATTATTATATTTATATATTCACAGTAGTGGGGATATGTGTGAGGAGGAGGCAAAAGCTGAGTGTTGAGTGGGTAGTGTGGTGTGGGCGATGTACTGCGTGACGGAACATTGTCCTGCCGCAGATCCCCCCCCCTCACTACACACCTTAAGCTGTTTCATACTCGGATGTCCATACTGCATAGCATTCCACAACCACTACTTAAGAGTGAAATGCTGTCTCCTGTCTATAGCACAAGACTATTGTTCATATCCACTACTATGATCGAGCCTCAACGTATCCTGCTTGTCTACGCTATCCTGTCTCTACACTGATGTACATAACCACGAGTATGCAAAGATACGATACTTTGTACTGCCCTAGTACTAGGGGCATATCTTATTGTATAGACGCTGTGAAATTATAGAAGTGCTTGGCACAAGATTGACTCTTATATTTTTTTATATTAAACTGTTAGTAATGTAACCTGAGTAATCAGTAATGTGAAAGACATTAATGCAATTCCTAGTACGACCGTTTGTCGTGTTGGGGGGGGGTGTTGCAACCCCTGAATGGGTTGCAATGATTAATATGTATATATATAATTACTGTAGGTAGTAGGTTGGTAGACAGCAACCGCCCAGGGAGGTACTACCGTCCTGCCAAGTGAGTGTAAAATGAAAGCCTGTAATTGTTTTACATGATGGTAGGATTGCTGGTGTCTTTTGTCTGTCTCATAAATATGCAAAATTACAGGTATGTCTTGCCACTTCTACTTACACTTAGGTCACACTACACATACGTGTATAAGCATATATATACACACCCCTCTGGGTTTTCTTCTATTTTCTTTCTAATTCTTGTTCTTGTTTATTTCCTCTTATCTCCATGGGGAAGTGGAACAGAATTCTTCCTCTGTAAGCCATGCGTGTCATAAGAGGTGACTAAAATGCCGGGAGCAAGGGGCTAGTAACCCCTTCTCCTGTATATATTACTAAATATAAAAGGAGAAACTTCAGTTTTTTCTTTTGGGCCACCCTATCTCGGTGGGATATGGCTGGTATGTTGAAAGAAAGAAAGAATATATAATTATTACCTTTTCATATAATTTTATATTGCTTGTATTTGCGATAATAGCTAAATCGTAAATGTATTGCTTTATATTATTTGACTTAGCTTCCTTTTGTTAGGTAGGATGTAACATATTATGTGCTCAGTTCAAGTCTTGATTGTCTAACTACTGTAATTATCGCTCTTTGCTCGTTTCCTGCCGGCTTCTTGCTGGGCAGCGACCCACGGAGCTATCACGTGATCGAGGGGGGGTGTCCTCACCTCGCCTGAAGTATTCAGTCTGGTCTAGACTCTCTTGGTGGTTGGACGTATCCCTGACAAGAGCCTAACTCTTCCTTATCGGCCCTTGTTGGAAGATTGTCTCTTATTATTGTTAGTGATTTTCAACGTTGTACTGAGGTTGTGTGTCGCAAAGACACACTGAGCAACTCAGGTCCTGAGCTGTAGCTTCTGACCTAATTTGTACTGGTATCTGTGTATTATTACAGTCGGGGATTTTCTTATGCTGAACTTAGATTCAGTAGTACGGGAGTTTTGTGACTTTTGTGGAGGATCTGCAGATGGTCCCTACTTAGTGTCGTTATATTATCTTCTTGTTCCTGATTCTGTGTCGCAGTTGCTTGTTATATTGCTATTGGGCTTAGCATTCTTTTTATTGTTCAAGCAGACTGTTCTGACTGCCAGTTGGTCAAGAAGTTAGTTTATTTGAGGACTTTGTCAGTCACTTGTTTAAGTCTAGTTGAGTCTTGAGACATAGCGAACTACTTAGAGCACTTACATACACAAACTTACTTGTACATATTTGTAATATTTTATTAAATGTTAATGTACCAGACGGTACTTAAGAATTATAAATGTGATATGTGCTTTCAGCACAATAATACTGTACACGAGAGAAGTGATTATTATTAATTTGTTTGAATTGATTAATTTAATTTAATATGATATACCTCAAGACGATACTTAATAAATTTATTAAATTTTAATTTCTCTAGTTAGTAGCCTACCAGTTGTAATCCTGAAGCACTATTGAATCATACTGAATTCTAATGGATAACTGGACAAGGATACTGACTACTTGCTACAAAAACCCAGTAACAGGCTGGATGCTAGAAGGGCAGTCCTTTCTAGTATTCACTGGAGATCTCTAAGCTTTTAGAATCGCGTTTTTTGTAACAGTGCACAAATTACCAAATTAAAATAGGTATCTTACTTGATTGTGGGAGGTTGGAAGTGTACAAATTATCAAATTATAGTAATCTTACTTGATTGTGGGGGTTGGTGCTGTTCCTACGCCGAAGAACAACAATACCAACTACCATGGCCATCATCAGTGCAACACCAGCAAAAGCTAGAGTAAAGTACACACCACGGCTCTCACTTCCTGATGACTCGCGCGTCACACTGTAGCTCTAAAATACACAAAAAAGTATGGTTAATATATCTCAGTACAGCAATATTTTACAAAGCTCTGAGTTAACCTTAATCATCTAGCTGCAAATATATATTGTTTCATATAAGTATCTTCACTGTATACTGAACATGATAAACTAGCAAATTTTCTTTGGCACACATGGTTTTACTGGCTCTACATTCAGCTTCACCACTTTACCCAAGTTATAAGATGCCTAAACAGATGTAAATCAGTGTAACCTCCATCTTTTCTTTATCATTTGCAAAAGATGAAGTACAAAAAGACAATACTGTGACCTGAATGATACACAAATAACCTGAACACAGGAGAGAGGAATATTTTGAGGAATTGTTAAATGTTGATGAAGCTAGGGAAGCTGTGATTTTGTGTATAGGACAAGGAGGAATAACATCTTATAGGAGTGAGGAAGAACCAGTTGTGAGTGTAGGGGAGGTGCATGCGGCAGTAAGTAGGATGAAAGGGGGTAAAGCAGCTGGGATTGATGGGATAAAGATAGAAATGTTAAAGGCAGGTGGGGATATAATTTTGTAGTAGTTAGTGTTTTTATTTAATAAATGTATGGAACAGGTAAGGTACCTAGGGAATGGCAGAGAGCATGCATAGTTCCTTTGTATAAAGGCAAAGGAGACAAAAAAGTCTAAAAATTATAGGGGAATAAGTCTGTTGAGACTGAAGGGAATGTATGAAAGTACAGTGGTACCAGCACTCTTATATGGGTGTGAAGCTTGGGTTGTAAATGCTGCAGCGAGGAGACGGTTGGAGGCAGTGGGGATGTCCTGTCTAAGGGCAGTGCGTGGTGTAAATATTGTGCAGAAAATTCGGAGTGTAGAAATTAGGAGAAGGTGTGGAGTTAATAAAAGTATTAGTCAGAGGGCTGAAGAGTGGTTGTTGAGGTGTTTTGGTCATTTAGAGAGAATGGATCAAAGTAGAATGACATGGAGAGTGTTTAAATCTGTAGGGTAAGGAAGGCAGGGTAGGGGTCATCCTTGAAAAGGTTGGAGAGAGGGGGTAAAAGAGGTTTTGTGGGTGAGGGGCTTGGACTTCCAGCAAGCATGCATGAGCATGTTAGATAGGAGTGAATGGAGACAAATGGTATTTGGGACCTGATGAGCTGTTGGAGTGTGAGCATGGTAATATTTAGTGAAGGGATTCAGGGAAACCGGTTATTTTTATATTGCCGGACTTGAGTCCTGGAAATGGGAAGTAAAATGCCTGCACTTTAAAGGAGGGGTTTGGGATATTGGCAGTTTGGAGGGATACGTTGTGTGTCTTTATACGTATATGCTTCTAAACTGTTGTATTCTGAGCACCTCTGCAACAACAGTGATTATAAATAACAAAAAGGCACAATACCGTGACTGGAACGATACACAAATAACCCGCACGTAAAAGAGAGAAGCTTACGACGACGTTTCGGTCCGACTTGGACCATTGACAAAGTCACACTAACAGAGGTGGAGCAGGACGGCTATATATAGGCAGGAAGAGGTGGAGGTAGTAGTATTAGTAGTAGTAGTAGTAGTAGTCGCCGTTTAGTTGAATCCTCTCTTATACACAACTTTCCTTGTATGAACCTTAGCCCTGGCTTCGTCTCTGTAGATGCCTTCCTCTCCCACTACATTGTAAAATGCTCCAAACTTCAGAACACCCGTGACTTAACCTGAATCCTCATTTTTTCTTCTTCTTCTTTTTCTTCTTCCTCTTCCCCTTTCCTCTCTCCTTTTCTCCTCTGGGTTGTCTTTCTCTCTCCTGTCTCGTGTTTCTGTTCCTTCTTCCTTTATTTTATTTTATTTCACCACTTCCCCTTTCACGCACCTCGGTGCGCTTGCTCTCCCTCTGTGGGTTTCTAGCTCTCTTGCAGTGCTCCCCTTCCTTTGTATTTGGCTGGCTCGTCTTCCTTATTTCCCACTTCTACCACTACCACTACTACTACCTCTTCTTCTTCTACTACAACTACTGATGAAATTAAGACACATGTGCGGCGTCTGGTTGTCTTTGTTGTGGACGTTTCGCCATCCAGTGGCTGGCTGGATGGCGAAACGTCTACGGTGGGGATGCCCGGGTGTTGTGCATGTGTCATTTCATCCTGTCAGTATTATATACAATTCTTGTACTACTACTACTACTAATACTACTACCTCCACCTCTTCCTGCCTATATATAGCCATCCTGCTCCACCTCTGTTAGTGTGACTTTGTCAATGGTCCAAGTCGGACCGAAACGTCGTCGTAAGCTTCTCTCTTTTACGTGCGGGTTATTTGTGTAACAGTGATTATGTATGAGTGAGGTGAAAGTGTTGAATGATGATGAAAGTATTTTCTTTTTGGGGATTTTCTTTCTTTTAGAGTCACCCTGCCTCGGTGGGTGACGGCCAACTTGTTAAAAAAAAAAAAAAAAAAAAAAAAAAAAAAAAAAAACTGTACTGTGCATCAATATTTGTGAATGGTTCTCCGGATCATTATCCTGTGACCTAAGTCACAGATCAGGCCTAGGCTGGAAAGAAAATATTAAGAGAGTAAAATATATTAAGAAACAAATAGGAAAGTAAAGGTAAGTACAGTAGGACCCCAGTATCCATGGAGGATACATTTGAAGGACCTGCTGTGGATCCCAAAACCGTGGGTAGTAGCAAACCCTATACGTATATAAGTCCTATACATACCTATTATAAAGTTTAATTAATAAATTATGCACAATAGGTAGAGAATTATCACTTTTTCACTGATAGGAAGCACTTCATGGCTTCTCTTAAGCTTTGGATAACTGCCATTTTTTCTACTTTTCACTTGGGGACATATTATGCAAAATTAAGAGGTATTTTTGGGTCACAGTAAACCATGGAAGACTGAAACCGCTTACACCGAAACAGTGGATATAGGGGTTCTACCATTCATACCGACTGTAAGTAGAGATTTTTAAGATATCTCTGTCATCTTACATGTTCATGAGACAGAAAAAAAAAGGCCATGAATAAATATGCATGAGATACTGCATTTCCAATATTAAAATATTAGAAAACTGACATGATAAAATATGTTAGAAATCTGTAGGTATTTAAAGTCACCTCCTAATGATTTCCTAAACTGCACACTTAATAAATCTGGGTAAAATTTTATAACATATAAGTAACTGCATTCATAATAAGTGCTTATTCTAATGGATATTTTTATATTAACGTCGTGTGCTAAGCCCATGTGGGTCATTCACTACAGAGTAGTGGAGGTTCAATCCTCTACTACTCTATTTACATCAGCTTTGAGGTTTGCTGTGTCTTTAATAGATGCTACTCTCTCATTCTCACATCTGATAACAAGGCATTGTAATAGTAGCATCAATCGATGATGTAATAAACCTTCAGTCTTCAAGTAGACCACAGAAAATGATACAATGTTTAATGATGACAACTTATAGCTACTATAAATATAAAACTGAAACACCATACCAAGCTTAATAAACTCGATGACTAGCAAGAAACAGATATGCAAGGAACTTAAAAATAACCAAGTCTGAAGATCTTAACTTTCCTTCGCAATATAATAATTATGTTTAAGGAACACAGGAGTATTATGACCTTAACTAAAAGGAAAACTACAGTGGAATCTTGGTTTTCGAATTTAACTCATTCCAGATGTCGATTCGACATCTAAAATCGATGAGAACGAAAGCAATTTTTCCATAAAGAATAACGTGAACAGAATTAATCTGTTCCAGATACCAAATAACAATATAATAATGTATTAATAATATACTGACTACTACATAAAACAATGTATAAAATTATACAGCATAGGGAAACTGTAAAAATAAATACTAAATGTAAATTTAACTGAAATACTGCACAGTAAATGAAAATTTAACTGCTCCTTACTTGTCAGAGGACAGCTAATGACATACTGGAAGCAGGAGGTAGAGGAGAGGAGGAGGGGGGATAGGGGGGATGTTACTGCTTGGAAGGAGAGTCACCTATTAATATGTCAGGCAACTGTCCTTCTGGTGTTGTGTCTCTTCTTTGTCTCTGTTCAACACTAATACTTCGTTCTAGCTTACTGACTATCTTACTAAAAAATCTGTCCAGTGAGGTTTGCTTCAGGCTCTGTTTTAGCACTTGTCTAAACTGAGACATTACACAGTCATTGTATATGTCAGTGAGAGAGATGGATGGTATTTTTCAGCAAACTCCTGTATGTGGCCTGAGCCGCTTTGTCTCGTTCTGTACATGTGAAAACTTGTCCACTGACATCCAAAAGAATGTACAAAAACCAGGACATTTTTCTCTCGAACACCTCATTTGAAAACCGATTTATTCGACAAATAATGCAATCGACAACCGAGGTTCGACTGTATAGGTTAAACGAGAACCTTCAAACTAGAGTTGCCAAAACAGTGATAATACTCTGTACGGCACTTGTACTTTCAGGACTGGATTACTGCTGTACTGTACACTAAAAAACCTCATTTAAGGCAGACAAAATTTCTGATGAGGTTAACATAAAGAAAGCTTTCAAAATGCCCATATTAATTCTAACCATCTCATTAATTGGGAATGCTTAAAAGACTTCAAAATGCACACTGTAGAGTGCAGGTAAAACAGATTATCTTAATTTACATATAGTAACTATTTGAGAAACTAGTTCCACATAAACTTGCAGAAACTGTTCCTTAAGAGAGTAGAAAGCCGGGAAGATGGAGAAAAATACACACAAAGAAAATTAATACCTATAAGTTTGATACATCTTTGATAAGTTTCAAGAGCTTTCCTTCTACTAGAGCCCAGTCCAGAGTCAGGATGTTGCTGCTGGTAGCTTGTTAGTCCACATATCCATCACAGTCTGGTTGATCTGACACTTGGTGGAGATATTTGTCCAGTTTCCTCTTAAAGACTTCAACACTTGTCCCTGTAGTATTTCCAATGTCTAAAAAAGAATGCAGTTTGTTTTTCATACCCCTACATTCTCAGTAACACTGCATTCCATACACAGTCTGGGACACTAAGGTTATAACATTCTCCGACTTGCATGGTGGTTTTGCACATCCTTATATGGAAGTACCTGCATTCCTTTATAAAGCAACACTTTCCCTTTAACATATTTGAAAATTTTCTAGTTTGTCTGGTACCACCATTTTCTTCCATATATGCACACACTCTTAGTGTAGAATTTACAGATGTTCCTACTGCCTACATTTTGTTATAGACTCATTCTCATTTTCTGAGAGGTAATCTGAATTCCTCTGTCTACCTTTCTCTGAGCATATTTCTCCAGGTTATTCTGTTCCTTGTTTTCCTGTTATTGTCATCTCTTCCTCCTTTGTATTTAGCTCACTGTCTTGAATCCTTATTTCCATCTCTTCTCTGTGCTCAGCATCCGTTTCCACCCGTTCCAGCACTGTGCTACAAACCTTTATCAACTCACTCTTTGTATATTTCTGGATGGTTCATCAGGAAATTCCTTAATTATCTAGGTTTCTTATTTTCATTACTTATATTATACCTGTCCTACTTTCTCTCTCTAGGGAAAATCTAGGAACACCTTTCCTATTTAAGGTCACTGCTTGTGGCTGTAATAAGCTTTGCACACAAAACATGAAAGTTTGTACTACATATTCCACAATACTCTTAATATTTCTCCCTAGGTTATTCCCACAAGATCCACAGACCTTTTTCCTACTTGCCACAGTGGCTGTAGGATTCCTTGTTTGTTTCATATGCTGGTTCATGTGTGTTTTGGGTTGGGTAAGGTAGATGGATGAGTGGGTCAGAGTGAGTAGGTGAAGTGATGCCAGTATCCCCAAACACCTCACTCCTCTTACCTAATGTTGCACTTTGCTGATTGCAGAAACACTGCCAATAGGCCACTAACAGTCTTCAAGATGAAACCTGAGAAGTTCATTGAACTGTGGTATCTTTTGTCTACATACTGTCACCAACAACCTGACATATCAAGCCAACTAGCTCTGGTTTTAGACTGGGTTCACTGTGACCACCAATAGGTACTCGATGCTCAAGGTCATTCAAAGCAACACAAGGTGGCTGTAACACCAAAACCTGTCATGCAGCCCCACATCTCCTTGTAGGTAACCAACCCACCACTCTTATGGCAGTTAGACCCTTAACCATTAATGAAAAAATTGAATTGTATAATGAGTGGGAGTGGCTGTTGCTACATTTGATACAACAGGTTTCAATATATATAATTTATTAGGTATTTAATTAACCAATTTATCTATATCCAAAATATCATTCTCCTTAAGAATTCAACTCTAAAGTGCTACCATAACAATCCTGAGTATGACTAATATAGTTTTATTGTGATTTGTTTTCCCAATTTTTATCCCTAATCTTATGCCCGTATTTCTTAACTTCACTATCTTATTTACACTATACTTTATATAAAGAACTTTCTTATCCCAGTAAAGGCACTGAATAGTTATATTCATTGCAGCTTATATAATAAAATCATGACATTTATAGAATAATGTTCTAAAATGTTCTTATAATGTATTACATACATTCTTTACTATGAATTAATACACAAGGGCTACTTACAGCCTGTGAATGTGAAATTTGGTGGTGTTGAGCATGTGCAACCTGTACATCATCAGCATGGTGGAGCAACACTGGTTCTGGACGAGAGGAAGCATTAGGCACTGGGGATGCCACCCTCATACTCGAGTCCACTGTAGGTGTGTCCAACTCAACAGGTTCCTGACTAACTGATTCACTTTCCAATTCCTGATTTTGGCTGGGTTGTGTCATACTGCTTAACTCTGCCTGCTCAGGGTAAGTCTCCCCAGAGTCAGAGTAGTCCTGAAATTTATTTTTATATTATTATTATTATTATTATTATTATTTTTTTTTTTAACAAGTTGGCTGTCTCCCATCGAGGCAGGGTGACCCAAAAAGAAAGAAAATCCACAAGAAGAAAATACTATCATGATCATCTTTCAACACTTTAACCTCACTCACACATAATCACTGTTTTTACAGAGGTGCTTAGAACACAACAGTTTAGAAGCATATATGTATAAGGATACACAACATATCCCTCCAAACTGGGAAGATTTACTAAGCAACACAGACCCCAACTTATGCCTAGAACAGATTAACTCGGTGGCACTCGATGTTTGCACAAGGCTTATTCCTCTAAGAAAAAGGAGGAGTAGATGTAAAATAGAAAGAGACAGGCGCTCCCTTTACAGGCGACGGAAAAGAATAACAGAGCGGCTAAAAGAGGTCAATATATCTGAAATGCGTAGGGAGACACTGGTCAGAGAAATAGCAAGCATCGAACTTAAGCTAAAAGAATCCTTTAGGAGTCAGGAATCGCGGGAAGAACTAAAAGCCATAAATGAAATCGAAAGAAACCCAAAGTATTTCTTCTATGCCAAATCAAAATCGAGAACAACGTCCAGTATTGGGCCCCTACTTAAACAAGATGGGTCCTACACAGATGACAGCAAGGAAATGAGTGAGCTACTCAAGTCCCAGTATGACTCAGTTTTTAGCAAGCCGCTAACCAGACTGAGAGTCGAAGATCAAAATGAATTTTTTATGAGAGAGCCACAAAATATGATTAACACAAGCCTATCCGATGTTATCCTGACGCCAAATGACTTCGATCAGGCGATAAATGACATGCCCATGCACTCTGCCCCAGGGCCAGACTCATGGAACTCTGTGTTCATCAAGAACTGCAAGAAGCCCCTATCACGAGCCTTTTCCATCCTATGGAGAGGGAGCATGGACACGGGGGTCGTCCCACAGTTACTAAAAACAACAGACATAGCCCCACTCCACAAAGGGGGCAGTAAAGCAACAGCAAAGAACTACAGACCAATAGCACTAACATCCCATATCATAAAAATCTTTGAAAGGGTCCTAAGAAGCAAGATCACCACCCATCTAGAAACCCATCAGTTACACAACCCAGGGCAACATGGGTTTAGAACAGGTCGCTCCTGTCTGTCTCAACTATTGGATCACTACGACAAGGTCCTAAATGCACTAGAAGACAAAAAGAATGCAGATGTAATATATACAGACTTTGCAAAAGCCTTCGACAAGTGTGACCATGGCGTAATAGCGCACAAAATGCGTGCTAAAGGAATAACAGGAAAAGTTGGTCGATGGATCTATAATTTCCTCACTAACAGAACACAGAGAGTAGTCGTCAACAGAGTAAAGTCCGAGGCAGCTACGGTGAAAAGCTCTGTTCAACAAGGCACAGTACTCGCTCCCATCTTGTTCCTCATCCTCATATCTGACATAGACAAGGATGTCAGCCACAGCACCGTGTCTTCCTTTGCAGATGACACCCGAATCTGCATGACAGTGTCTTCCATTGCAGACACTGCAAGGCTCCAGGCGGACATCAACCAAATCTTTCAGTGGGCTGCAGAAAACAATATGAAGTTCAATGATGAGAAATTTCAATTACTCAGATATGGTAAACATGAGGAAATTAAATCTTCATCAGAGTACAAAACAAATTCTGGCCACAAAATAGAGCGAAACACCAACGTCAAAGACCTGGGAGTGATCATGTCGGAGGATCTCACCTTCAAGGACCATAACATTGTATCAATCGCATCTGCTAGAAAAATGACAGGATGGATAATGAGAACCTTCAAAACTAGGGAGGCCAAGCCCATGATGACACTCTTCATGTCACTTGTTCTATCTAGGCTGGAATATTGCTGCACACTAACAGCACCTTTCAAGGCAGGTGAAATTGCCGACCTAGAAAATGTACAGAGAACTTTCACGGCGCGCATAACGGAGATAAAACACCTCAATTACTGGGAGCACTTGAGGTTCCTAAACCTGTATTCCCTGGAACGCAGGAGGGAGAGATACATGATTATATACACCTGGAAAATCCTAGAGGGACTAGTACCGAACTTGCACACGAAAATCACTCACTACGAAAGCAAAAGACTTGGCAGACGATGCACCATCCCCCCAATGAAAAGCAGGGGTGTCACTAGCACGTTAAGAGACCATACAATAAGTGTCAGGGGCCCGAGACTGTTCAACTGCCTCCCAGCACACATAAGGGGGATTACCAACAGACCCCTGGCAGTCTTCAAGCTGGCACTGGACAAGCACCTAAAGTCAGTTCCTGATCAGCCGGGCTGTGGCTCGTACGTTGGTTTGCGTGCAGCCAGCAGCAACAGCCTGGTTGATCAGGCTCTGATCCACCAGGAGGCCTGGTCACAGACCGGGCTGCGGGGGCATTGACCCCTGGAACTCTCTCCAGGTAAACTCCAGATATCCCAAAACCCCTTCTTTAGAGTACAGGCATTGTACTTCCCATTTCCAGGACTCAAGTCCTGCTATATAAAAATAACCGGTTTCCCTGAATCCCTTCACTAAACATTACCCTGTTCACACTCCAACAGATCGTCAGGTCCCAAATACCATTCGTCTCCATTCACTCCTATCGAACACGCTCATGCACGCCTGCTGGAAGTCCAAGCCCCTCGCCCACAAAACCTCCCTTACCCCTTCCTTCCAACCTTTTTGAGGACGACCCCTACCCCGCCTTCCTTTCCCTACAGATTTAAATGCTCTCCATGTCATTCTACTTTGATCCATTTTCTATAAATGACCAAACCACCTCAACAACCCCTCTTCAGCCCTCTGACTAATACTTTTATTAACTCCACACCTTCTCCTAATTTCCACACTCCAAATTTTCTGCATAATATTCTGAAGAGAAGATTCTGAAGAGAAGTTGCAGAGATTGGTGGATGAATTTGGTAGGGTGTGCAAAAGAAGAAAATTGAAAGTGAATACAGGAAAGAGTAAGGTTATGAGGATAACAAAAAGATTAGGTGATGAAAGATTGGATATCAGATTGGAGGGAGAGAGTATGGAGGAGATGAATGTATTCAGATATTTGGGAGTGGACCTGTCAGCGGATGGGTCTATGAAAGATGAGGTGAATCATAGAATTGATGAGGGGAAAAGGGTGAGTGGTGCACTTAGGAGTCTCTGGAGACAAAGAACTTTGTCCTTGGAGGCAAAGAGGGGAATGTATGAGAGTATAGTTTTACCAACGCTCTTATATGGGTGTGAAGCATGGGTGATGAATGTTGCAGCGAGGAGAAGGCTGGAGGCAGTGGAGATGTCATGTCTGAGAGCAATGTGTGGTGTGAATATAATGCAGAGAATTCGTAGTTTGGAAGTTAGGAGGAGGTGCGGGATTACCAAAACTGTTGTCCAGAGGGCTGAGGAAGGGTTATTGAGGTGGTTCGGACATGTGGAGAGAATGGAGCGAAACAGAATAACTTCAAGAGTGTATCAGTCTGTAGTGGAAGGAAGGCGGGGTAGGGATCGGCCTAGGAAAGGTTGGAGGGAGGGGGTAAAGGAGGTTTTGTGTGCGAGGGGCTTGGACTTCCAGCAGGCATGCATGAGCCTGTTTGATAGGAGTGAATGGAGACAAATGGTTTTTAATACTTGACGTGCTGTTGGAGTGTGAGCAAAGTAACATTTATGAAGGGGTTCAGGGAAACCGGCAGGCCGGACTTGAGTCCTGGAGATGGGAAGTACAGTGCCTGCACTCTGAAGGAGGGGTGTTAATGTTGCAGTTTAAAAACTGTAGTGTAAAGCACCCTTCTGGCAAGACAGTGATGGAGTGAATGATGGTGAAAGTTTTTCTTTTTCGGGCCACCCTGCCTTGGTGGGAATCGGCCAGTGTGATAATAAAAAATAAAATATTTACACCACACATTGCCCTTAGACAGGACATCTCCACTGCCTCCTTGCTGCTGTATTCACAACCCAAGTTTCACATCCATATAAGAATGTTGGTACTACTATACTTTCATACATTCCCTTCTTTGCCTCCATAGGTAACGTTTTTTGACTCCACATATACCTCAACGCACCACTCACCTTTTTTCCCACATCAATTCTATGATTAACCTCATCCTTCATAAATCCATCCGCCGACACGTCAACTCCCTAGTATCTGAAAACATTCACTTCTTCCATACTCCTCCTCCCCAATTTGATATCCAATTTATCTTTATCTAAATCATTTGATACCCTCATCACCTTACTCTTTTCTATGTTCACTTTCAACTTTCTACCTTTACACACATTCCCAAACTCATCCACTAACCTTTGCAATTTTTCTTTAGAATCTCCCATAAGCACAGTATCATCAGCAAAAAGCAACTATGTCAATTCCCATTTTGTATTTGATTCCCCATAATTTAATCCCACCCCTCTCCCGAACACCCTAGCATTTACTTCTTTTACAACCCCTCTATAAATATATTAAACAACCATGGTGACATTACACATCCCTGTCTAAGACCTACTTTTACTGGGAAGTAGTCTCCCTCTCTTCTACACACCCTAACCTGAGCCTCACTATCCTCATAAAAACTCTTTACAGCATTTAGTAACTTACCACCTATTCCATACACTTGCAACATCTGCCACATTGCTCCCCTATCCACTCTATCATATGCCTTTTCTAAATCCATAAATGCAATAAAAACTTCCCTACCTTTATCTAAATACTGTTCACATATATGCTTCAATGTAAACACTTGATCTACACATCCCCTACCCACTCTGAAACTTTGCTCATCCGCAATCCTACATTCTGTCTTACTTCTAATTCTTTCAATTATAACCCTACCATACACTTTTCCTGGTATACTCAGTAAACCATACCCCCGGCCGGGATTGAACCCGCGGTCATAGAGTCTCAAAACTCCAGCCCGTCGCGCTAGCCACTAGACCAGCTAGCCACAATAAGATTCATCCAACTAGGTATATTTCTACACCATAGGAAAGTTAGCACAGGCACCTCTGTGACCACAAATGCAAGTTTTTACAGACGAATCTCCAGCTAGCGTGGCCGTGACGAACTCTAGCTCAAGTCCCTTCACTGCCGTCAACATGACTTAAGAAATCGTAATGACACGATTGCAAATAAACCATACCCCCGGCCGGGATTGAACCCGCGGTCATAGAGTCTCAAAACTCCAGCCCGTCGCGCTAGCCACTAGACCAGCTAGCCACAATAAGATTCATCCAACTAGGTATATTTCTACACCATAGGAAAGTTAGCACAGGCACCTCTGTGACCACAAATGCAAGTTTTTACAGACGAATCTCCAGCTAGCGTGGCCGTGACGAACTCTAGCTCAAGTCCCTTCACTGCCGTCAACATGACTTAAGAAATCGTAATGACACGATTGCAAATAAACCATACCCCCGGCCGGGATTGAACCCGTGGTCATAGAGTCTCAAAACTCCAGCCCGTCGCGCTAGCCACTAGACCTAGTTGGATGAATCTTATTGTGGCTAGCTGGTCTAGTGGCTAGCGCGACGGGCTGGAGTTTTGAGACTCTATGACCGCGGGTTCAATCCCGGCCGGGGGTATGGTTTATTTGCAATCGTGTCATTACGATTTCTTAAGTCATGTTGACGGCAGTGAAGGGACTTGAGCTAGAGTTCGTCACGGCCACGCTAGCTGGAGATTCGTCTGTAAAAACTTGCATTTGTGGTCACAGAGGTGCCTGTGCTAACTTTCCTATGGTGTAGAAATATACCTAGTTGGATGAATCTTATTGTGGCTAGCTGGTCTAGTGGCTAGCGCGACGGGCTGGAGTTTTGAGACTCTATGACCGCGGGTTCAATCCCGGCCGGGGGTATGGTTTATTTGCAATCGTGTCATTACGATTTCTTAAGTCATACTCAGTAAACTTATTCTTCTAAAATTTTTACAATCTCTTTTGTCCCCCTTCCCTTTATATGAAGGGACTATACATGTTCTCTGCCAATCCCTAGGTACCTTCCCCTCTTTCATACATTTATTAAACGAAAGTACCAACCACTCCAACACTATATCCCCCCCTGCTTTTAACATTTCTGTCATGATCCCGTCAGTTCCAGCTGCTTTACCCACTTTCATTCTACATAATGCCTCACGCACCTCTCCCACACTCACATCCTGTTCTTCATTCTTAAAAGATGGTATACCTCCCTGGCCAGTGCATGAAATTACCGCATTATACGTATTATATTACGTATTACAGTGGTCCCTCAATAATCGTCCATAATCCGTTCCTGGAAGTGGGGCTATTATCGAAATGGACGATTTTCGAATCAATTTTCCCCATAAGAAATAATGTAAATCCAATTAATTCGTTCCAGACACCAAGAAGTATCAACAACAATTTTTTTTTACCTAAAAGATAGATTTACATGCACAAAAGAATGAACATTCAACATGAAAGTTACCTTTATTGAAGGCTGTTGTTGATGAATGGAAGACAGGAAGGAGGAGAGAGGGAAGAGAGGTTATTTGGAAGGGGAATCCCCCTCCATAAGGACTCTAGGGCACTAATAAAATGTATAAATGAACATTGGTAATAGGGGTAGTTGATGAGTGGAACGGTCTGCCTAGTAGGGTGATCGAAGCTAAAACATTGGGTAGTTTCAAATTTAGGTTGGATAAATACACGAGATAGAGGGGTTGGATTTGAGTCGGACTTGCACCTGAGCTTATTGCTTGGGTAGCATTTGTTCTGTTAGTGAGTTGGATTTGTGAAGGACCGGCCTAGTATGGGCCAGCAGGCCTGTTCCAGTGTTCCTACTTTCTTAAGTTCTTATTTAACATCACACTTACCAGTAAGGTGATCGAGGCTAGGACCTTGGGTAGCTTCAAGAAGAGACTGGACAAATATACGAGTTGGAGGAGCTGAGTTTGATTTGTGTCATTGGGTACGGGAGTAAATTCTTGGGTAGCTTTGGGTGGAGGTCATTTTGATAAGGACCTGCCTTGTATGGGCCAGTAGACCTGCAGTGTTCTTCCATTGTTATGTTTTTACTTGCTATTTGTTTGTGAGGGAGGGACGGCAAGTTTATTGTTGGAGAATATGACACTAATATCAACTCTATGGCTTATTTATCTATCACAATTCAACTAATATGACATAATAAACAATATTAATAACATAGAAACATGGAATATACTCTAGAATGAATAAAATAAGTCATTACGTATGTCACGAGAGGTGTTGTGTTGTGTTGTTGTTGGGTATATAAGGGCCACTGAGTGTAAGCCGTCCATAATGGTGGTGAGGTGGCGGTGATTTTTGTAGTCCTATGTAACTCCAACAACATTGGAGGAGTTGGTAGAATCGCTGAATCACTAAAGAAGGAACCCTCTACCACCATCACTACGACCTTCTACCACTATTACAACTGTTACCACCATCACTACTACCTTCTGCCACCATCACTACCACCAAAGAAAGCTTCTAGTGCCAGCCCTTTGGTAAAGAATGTGAGAAACACATAATTTATTAAAAAGTTTGTAGAAAAATACGAAGATGGTGGTGGTAGAGTGGAAGCAGTTGTGATAGTGGTTGATGAACATAAGAATATAAGAACATAAGAAAGGAGGATCACTGCAGCAGGCCTGTTGGCCCATGCTCGGCAGGTCCTTTACAATTCATCCCACTAACGAAACATTTTCCCAACCCAGTCCTCAATGCTACCCAAGAAATAAGCTCTGATAACTCTATCCACTCATTTGCAAGTCCCAAATGAGTGGGATGAATTGTAAAGGACCTGCCGAGCATGGGCCAACAGGCCTGCTGCAGTGATTCTCCTTTCTTATGTTCATCAACCACTATCACAACTGCTTCCACTCTACCACCACCATCTTTGTATTTTTCTACAAACTTTTTCATAAATTATGTGTTTCTCACATTCTTTACCAAGGGCTGGCACTAGAAGCTTCATTTGGAGCCATGGTAGCTTATTTAGCACTAAAATCAATGGAATATTATGAAATATTTCGTAGGAGTATGTGAGGGGACCGTCACTCACTGGTAAACAATGGCACACTGGCTGGGAAGGAAAGGCCGAGGCGGCTCAGAGCGTGAGTACGCGTCCAAGACGAAGGACTATTACCGAGTTACTGGACCATTTGTGAGCCAATATTTTGACGAAAAAACAGGACTATTTCCGAAATGGACGACTTTCAGGCCGGACGATTATTGAGGGACCACTGTATATTAAAAGACCAGCATTGCATTTCTAGGATTTTTAATTCATACACCTCTGTTGTCTGTATGGCTTTGCTCCTCTAATTTTTCTGAAGTTCTAAACTAAAGGATACTGTTCACTGTATTAATTAGTATACAGTACTGTATTATTAATAAATATTACAAGGGGCAAGTAACCCCTTCTCCTGTATAAATTACTAAATTTAAAAAGAGAAACTTTCGTTTTTCATTTTGGGTCACCCTGCCTCGGTGGGATACAGCTGGTGCGTTGAAAGATTTCTGAAAGATTTTTAATAAAATTAGCAAGGTTACAGGATACAGAGTAACGTATTTCACATTAAACAACTGCCAATCATGGCATCTTGCCATACAGAATGTAAACACACCTCATCGTCGTCATCATCATCTGCAACATCATGGGAGTCCTCATTATCATTATCTGTACCATCAATGGCATCCTTATCATCATCATTGTTGTCCTCTCCAACCTCAGCACTGTTGTCCTCTGGAACTTGTTCTTCCTCACTCTTAGCATCTGAAATCATAAAGTATGACACGAATAAAGGAATCACAAGCTAATCCCTCATAATATACTGTGTGAATGTATAAACTGATTCTAAAATAAAAATGATAAATTATGAAAATTAATTCTAGTGTAATTTAAGGTACTCTTTCAGCTACTTCTGTATCAAATGGGAAATCAGGGAATATAAGAGGAAATAAATAGAAACAGACAAATGAAATAAGATCAGCCAAGAAAACAAATTTATACTTTTACTTACTGTATAGTGTATAAGAAAACATAAGATTACAGTACTACAGCAGGTCTACTGACACATGCTTGGCAGGTCCTACTCACACCCAATCACTCTTTACACCCAAACATGCTTCCTTACTTTAGCTATGATTACTGCAAAGAAATATTTCTAAAATATGATAAAATTTATGTTTACAAACCATTTATTGGGTGGTTGCTTATTACAAATGAAATATCTTTACCTTGGATTGGTTTCTAATGACACTATTTAACCCTTTCAGGGTTGCAACCCCTGCTCCCAAACATGCTTGTTGTTTTTTCTCATGAAATGGTAGAGAATCTTTTTCCGAAGGTAATGAAACCAAAAGTATTATGATTTTTTTTTTTATTATCACACTGGCCGATTCCCACCAAGGCAGGGTGGCCCGAAAAAGAAAAACTTTCACCATCATTCACTCCATCACTGTCTTGCCAGAAGGGTGCTTTACACTACAGTTTTTAAACTGCAACATTAACACCCCTCCTTCAGAGTGCAGGCACTGTACTTCCCATCTCCAGGACTCAAGTCCGGCCTGCCAGTTTCCCTGAGCCCCTTCATAAATGTTACTTTGCTCACACTCCAACAGCACGTCAAGTATTAAAAACCATTCGTCTCCATTCACTCCTATCAAACACGCTCACGCACGCCTGCTGGAAGTCCAAGCCCCTCGCACACAAAACCTCCTTTACCCCCTCCCTCCAACCTTTCCTAGGCCGACCCCTACCCCGCCTTCCTTCCACTACAGACTAATACACTCTTGAAGTCATTCTGTTTCGCTCCATTCTCTCTACATGTCCGAACCACCTCAACAACCCTTCCTCAGCCCTCTGGACAACAGTTTTGGTAATCCCGCACCTCCTCCTAACTTCCAAACTACGAATTCTCTGCATTATATTCACACCACACATTGCCCTCAGACATGACATCTCCACTGCCTCCAGCCTTCTCCTCGCTGCAACATTCATCACCCATGCTTCACACCCATATAAGAGTGTTGGTAAAACTACACTCTCATACATTCCCCTCTTTGCCTCCAAGGACAAAGTTCTTTGTCTCCACAGACTCCTAAGTGCACCACTCACCCTTTTCCCCTCATCAATTCTATGATTCACCTCATCCTTCATAGACCCATCCGCTGACACGTCCACTCCCAAATCTGAATACATTCACCTCCTCCATACTCTCTCCCTCCAACCTGATATCCAATCTTTCATCACCTAATCTTTTTGTTATCCTCATAACCTTACTCTTTCCTGTATTCACTTTTAATTTTCTTCTTTTGCACACCCTACCAAATTCATCCACCAATCTCTGCAACTTCTCTTCAGAATCTCCCAAGAGCACAGTGTCATCAGCAAAGAGCAACTGTGACAACTCCCACTTTATGTGTGATTCCTTATCTTTTAACTCCACACCTCTTGCCAAGACCCTCGCATTTACTTCTCTTACAACCCCATCTATAAATATATTAAACAACCACGGTGACATCACACATCCCTGTCTAAGGCCTACTTTTACTGGGAAATAATTTCCCTCTTTCCTACATACTCTAACTTGAGCCTCACTATCCTCGTAAAAACTCTTCACTGCTTTCAGTAACCTACCTCCTACACCATACACCTGCAACATCTGCCACATTGCCCCCCTATCCACCCTGTCATACGCCTTTTCCAAATCCATAAATGCCACAAAGACCTCTTTAGCCTTATCTAAATACTGTTCACTTATATGTTTCACTGTAAACACCTGGTCCACACACCCCCTACCTTTCCTAAAGCCTCCTTGTTCATCTGCTATCCTATTCTCCATCTTACTCTTAATTCTTTCAATAATAACTCTACCATACACTTTACCAGGTATACTCAACACACTTATCCCCCTATAATTTTTGCACTCTCTTTTGTCCCCTTTGCCTTTATACAAAGGAACTATGCATGCTCTCTGCCAATCCCTAGGTACCTTACCCTCTTCCATACATTTATTAAATAATTGCACCAACCACTCCGAAACTATATCCCCACCTGCTTTTAACATTTCTATCTTTATCCCATCAATCCCGGCTGCCTTACCCCCTTTCATTTTACCTACTGCCTCACGAACTTCCCCCACACTCACAACTGGCTCTTCCTCACTCCTACAAGATGTTATTCCTCCTTGCCCTATACACGAAATCACAGCTTCCCTATCTTCATCAACATTTAACAATTCCTCAAAATATTCCCTCCATCTTCCCAATACCTCTAACTCTCCATTTAATAACTCTCCTCTCCTATTTTTAACTGACAAATCCATTTGTTCTCTAGGCTTCCTTAACTTGTTAATCTCACTCCAAAACTTTTTCTTATTTTCAACAAAATTTGTTGATAACATCTCACCCACTCTCTCATTTGCTCTCTTTTTACATTGCTTCACCACTCTGTTAACCTCTCTCTTTTTCTCCATATACTCTTCCCTACTTGCATCACTTCTACTTTGTAAAAACTTCTCATATGCTAACTTTTTCTCCCTTACTACTCTCTTTACATCATCATTCCACCAATCGCTCCTCTTCCCTCCCGCACCCACTTTCCTGTAACCACAAACTTCTGCTGAACACTCTAACACTACATTTTTAAACCTACCCCATACCTCTTCGACCCCATTGCCTATGCTCTCATTAGCCCATCTATCCTCCAATAGCTGTTTATATCTTTCCCTAACTGCCTCCTCTTTTAGTTTATAAACCTTCACCTCTCTCTTCCCTGATGCTTCTATTCTCCTTGTATCCCATCTACCTTTTACTCTCAGTGTAGCTACAACTAGAAAGTGATCTGATATATCTGTGGCCCCTCTATAAACATGTACATCCTGAAGTCTACTCAACAGTCTTTTATCTACCAATACATAATCCAACAAACTACTGTCATTTCGCCCTACATCATATCTTGTATACTTATTTATCCTCTTTTTCTTAAAATATGTATTACCTATAACTAAACCCATTTCTATACAAAGTTCAATCAAAGGGCTCCCATTATCATTTACACCTGGCACCCCAAACTTACCTACCAAACCCTCTCTAAAAGTTTCTCCTACTTTAGCATTCAGGTCCCCTACCACAATTACTCTCTCACTTGGTTCAAAGGCTCCTATACATTCACTTAACATCACCCAAAATCTCTCTCTTTTCTCTGCATTCCTCTCTTCTCCAGGTGCATACACGCTTATTATGACCCACTTCTCGCATCCAACCTTTACTTTAATCCACATAATTCTTGCATTTACACATTCATATTCTCTTTTCTCCTTCCATAACTGATCATTCAACATTACTGCTACCCCTTCCTTTGCTCTAACTCTCTCAGATACTCCAGATTTAATCCCATTTATTTCCCCCCACCGAAACTCCCCTACCCCCTTCAGCTTTGTTTCGCTTAGGGCCAGGACATCCAACTTCTTTTCATTCATAACATCAGCAATCATCTGTTTCTTGTCATCTGCACTACATCCACGCACATTCAAGCATCCCAGTTTTATAAAGTTTTTCTTCTTCTCTTTTTTAGTAAATGTCTACAGGAGAAGGGGTTACTAGCCCATTGCTCCCGGCATTTTAGTCGCCTCATACGACACGCATGGCTTACGGAGGAAAGATTCTTTTCCACTTCCCCATGGACAATAGAAGAAATAAAGAAGAACAAGAGCTATGTAGAAAAAGGAGAAAAACCTAGATGTATGTATATATATATGCATGTGCATGTCTGTGAAGTGTGACCAAAGTGTAAGTTGGAGTAGCAAGATATCCATTATCTAGCGTGTTTATGAGACAGAAAAAGACACCAGCAATCCTACCATCATGCAAAACAGTTACAGGTTTCTGTTTCACAGTCATCTGGCAGGACGGTAGTACTTCCCTGGGTGGTTGCTGTCTACCAACCTACTACCTACTTTATGGAAAACTTATGGAATTACATTCTCACAAAGTTAGCGGTCTTGGTGATATTAGGCACTGGCAATTTTGCCCACTTTGCACCCTATTTTTGGCAATTCCATTGTTCCACTCAACCAAACTCATAGCCATTTTGCTAGTTTTCCTTCTATTCTATTGACTGAGTTTAAGAAACCACCCATTTACCTACTTCAACTACCTAATGAAGTGATCAGAAATTGGTAATTTGGCCAATTTCACACAAAATTAAAAAATTGCCAATTTCCCCTATTCCTTAGTCACATCTCCAGGCCCTTCTTACATTATGCTTGATTCCATTGTGAATTTTTATTCACACAAAAACAGAAGATTCACTGTTACGCAATCTACTGCAGTATTGTATTGTATAAATAATGTCAGTGCATTCCTAAATGTGTATCAGACTGGCCAGTTGGATGCATATTGGACAAGTTACCTTGTGTACTCTGGAATATGGGCAAAAATCAAACACTTCTACTACTCTGAGTTCAATTTCAAGATACTTTCAGTCCTGAAACTAATCAAAATCACCTCTATTTCTGTAAACAATCTTTCATTCTATCAAATGAAACCAAGAAACCGAGAATACAACCATAAAAACCATACAAAAATACACTGCAAAGTTGCTGTATTAAACCAAAAACATGACTGCAGTTTTTTCTCATTATGCACCACATGCCGCAAGATTTCTTTGATATGTACACATTTACCACATAAACCCATTCTCTCATATCTAAGCCCAAATTTACCACTCACAGCTTACCCGAGTGAGTTGAGCTCATGGTATAGTACTACAGGACTTACACTGGCTTCAAAGCCATTAAATAATAGGACTGATGCTGAAAGGGTTAGCTGTAAATCTTTACACATCTGTGGCACCCATGCCAATTGCTCAAGACACCCCGGCTAGGAGTTATACAGGTACCATCTGACTTATGACCAAGCTTGGTTCCAACCAACCGGTCGTAAGTCAAAATGGACGTAAGTCAAACCTTACTAATGAATATCAACATCACACTTTTGTAATGATTTTATTTTATTGTTTTATTTTGGTATTTCATTTCTTACTTTACTTTTTATGCTGTTAGTACTGTATTTTATACCATAAGGTTTAGGATAAACACTGTGTACAACACAAACAGTTGTTTATTTCCCAGAAATTTGGCACAAAAAAAACATGCTCGTAAGTCGAGTGGTCATATGTCGAGCAGGTCGTAAGTCAGATGGTAGGTGTACTGCCCTAAGATAATGTTTAGTGATATACACAATCAAATGTTAAGTAATAAAAGCTCAAGAACTAACCACTAGTAATGGGCTTTGGAGAACGAGTAGACAGCTCAGGAGGAGTTGAATACTTGCTGCGAAGAGCTGCTGAATACTCACGCATCAAACGTCCAATTTTAGCATTGAGGTCTGGGTGTCTGAAAAAGAGAAAAAAATTGTTACGCAAGATGTTAACCAAGTGTTTACAGAGTTTCGAACTAAGTGACAGTAATTGTGGTGGGGGACCTATATGCTAAAATGGAAGAAATTGTTGTAGAGGGCATAGTTGGTAATTTTGGGGTGCCAGGGGCAAATGACAACGGAGGGGCCTTTGAGCTTTGTATAGAAAGAGGTTTGGTAATCAGTAATACTTTTTTTTTTTCAACAAGTCAGCCGTCTCCCACTTAGGCAGGGCAACTCAAAAAGAAAGAAAATCCCCAAAATTAAAATACTTTCATCATCATTCAACACTGCCACCTCACTCATACATATTCACTGTTTTTGCAGAGGCACCCAGATACAACAGCTCAGAAGCATATATAAAGATATAATATAAAAAAATGACCTGAAATAATATAATAAACCCCATGTAGAATATAATACCAGGGCCCCAATTATATATATACCATCCTATTACACATCCCTCCAAAGTGCCAATATCCCAAACCCCTCCTTAAAGTGCAGGCATTGTACTTCCCATTTCCAGAACTCAAGTCTGGGTATACAAAAATAACCGGTTTCCCTGAATCCCTTCACTAAATATTACCCTGCTTACACTCCAACAGCTCGTCAGGTCCCACAAACCACTCATCTCTATTCACTCCTAACACGCTCATGCACGCTTGCTCGAAGTCCAAGCCCCTCGCCCACAAAACCTCCTTTACCCCCTCCCTCCAAGCTTTTCGAGGATGACCCCTACCCTGCCTTCCTTCCCCTACAGATTTATACACTCTCCATGTCATTCTACTTTGATCCATTCTCTCTAAATGACCAAAACACCTCAACAACCCATCTTCAGCCCTCTGACTAATACTTTTATTAACTCCACACCTTCTCCTAACTTCCACACTTTGAATTCTCTGCATAATATTTACACCACACATTGTCCTGAGACAGGACATCTCCTCTGCCTCCAACCGCCTCCTCGCTGTAGCATTTACAACCCAAGCTTCACACTCATATAAGAGTGTTGGTACCACTGTACGTTCACACATTCCCTTCTTTGCCTCCATTGATAAAATTTTTTTTGTCTCCACATAGTAGATTGGTAGACAGTAACCACCCAGGGATACCTCCCTGCCGAGTGAGTGTAAAACGAAAGCCTGTAATTGTTTTACATGATGATAGGTTTGCTGGTGTCATTTTTCTGTCTTATAAACATGCAAGATTTCAGGTACGTCTTGTTACTTCTACTTACACTTAGGTCACATTGCAGATACATGTGCACATTTATATATACACACTCATCTGAGTTTTCTTTGATTTTATCTTAATAGTTCTTATCACCCTGCCTCGGTGGGAGACGGCTGGCTTGAAAAAAAAAAAAAAAAAGTTCTTATTATTATTGCTTTTCTTTTCTTTTTATATCCATTGGGAAGTGGAATAAGAATCTTCCCTCCATAAGCCATGCGTGTTGTAAAAGCCAACTAAAATGCCAGGAACAATGGGCTAGTAACCTCTTTTCCTGTATAGCCTACTAAAAAGAAAAAGAAGAAAACTGGTAATACGTATTTTATGAAAAAAAGAGGAGAAATAAGTGTATGAGATATGATATGGGGCAGAACAACAATAGTTTCTTGGATTATGTTTTGGCAGATCAAAGGTTGATGGGTAGACTTCTGGATGTGAATGTCTATTGTGGGGCAACAGATATATCAGATCATTATTTAGTTGCAGTTACAGTAAGAGTAAGATAGGGGTAGAAGAAAAATGGCATCAATGAGTAAGAGAGGTGAAAGTGTATAAACTAGAGGAGGAAGTAGTTAGGGTAAGATATAAGCAACTATTGGAAGAAAGATGAGCTAGAGAGAATATAGGTAATGAGGTATGGGGTAGATTTAAAAATGCAATGTTAGAATGGACAGCAGAAATTTGTGGATAAAAGAGTGAGGCTATGGGAGGGAAGAGAAGTAATTAGTGGAATGACAAGGCAAATGGAGTGGTAGGGGAGAAAAAGTTAGCATATGACAGGTTTTTACAAAGTAGAAGTGATGTAAGGAGGGTGGAGTATATGGAGAGTAAAAGAGAAGTTCAGAGAATGGTGAGGGAGTGTAAAAGAAGAGCAAGTAAGAGAGTGGGTGACAGTCTGTCAACAAATTTTGCTGGAGTGAGATTAATAGGTTGAGAAAGCCTATGGAGCAAATGGATTTGACAGTTAAAAACAGAAGAGGTGAGTTATTAGATGGGTGGTTTAAGGGAAAGGTACCTAGGGACTGGCAAAGAGTGTACATCGTTCCTTTGTATAAAGAAAAGGGGGACAAAGGAATGTAAAAATTATAGAGGAATAAGCCTGTTGAGTATACCAGGTAAAGTGTATAGTAAAGTTATTAACAAAAGCATTAAGAGTAAGATGGAGAGCTCCTAGGATGTTTAGACCAAGTGTTTACAGTGAAACACATAAATGAACAATATTTAAATAAAGCTTCTTTTTCCAGTTATGTTTATATAGCCGGACTTGAGTACTGGAAATGGGAAGTACAATGTCTGCACTTTAAAGGAGGGGTTTGGGATATTGGTAGTTTGGAGGGGTATATTATGTATCTTTATATATGCTCCTAAACTGTTGTATCTGGATGCCTCTGCAAAGACAGTGATTATATGTGAGTGAGGTGAAAGTGTTGAATGATGATGAAAGTATTTTCTTTTTGGGGATTTTCTTTCTTTTTGGGTCACCCTGCCTCAGTGGGAGATGGTCGGCTTGTTGAGAAAAAAAAATTTAGATAAAGTTAAGGAAATTTTCGTTGCTTTCATGGATTTAGAAAAGGCATATGAGAGTGGATAGAAAGCAATGTGGCAGATGTTGCAAGTATATGGAATAGATGGTAGGTTACTGAAAGCAGTTAAGAGTTTTCGAGGATAATGAGTGCTAGGGTGTTTGGAAAGAGGTGTGGGATTACAAGATGCAGAATATAATACAAAACTGTAGTTGTCAAAGCTGCTTTTTGCTGATGACACTGCTTTTGGGAGAGACTGAAGAGACGTTGCAAAGGTTGGTGGATGAATTTGGGAGAGTACGTAAAAGAGAGAAATTAAAAGTGATTGTAGGAAAAAGCAAGGCGGTGAGGGTAACAAATGAGTTAGGTAATGAAAGACTGGATATCAGATTGGAAGGAGGGTGTATGGAGGAAGTCAATGTGTTCAGACATTTGGGAGTGAACCTGTCAGCAGATGAGTATATGAAAGACAAAATGAACCACAGAACTGAGGGGAAAAAGGTGGGTGGTGCATTGAAGCATTTGTGCAGACATAGAACGTTATCCAAGGAAGCAAAGAGGGGAATGCATGAGAGTACTGTCGAACCAACACTCTTATATGGGTGTGAAGCATGGGCTGTGAATGTTGCAGCAAGGAGGAGGCTGGAGGCAGTGGAGATGTCATGTCAGAAGGCAATGAATGATGTAAATATTATGCAGAGAATTCATAAACTGGAGATTAGGAAAAGGTGTAGAGTTACTGAAGTATTCTCCAGAGTGGTGGGGTGGTTTGAACATTTAGAAAGGATGGAACAAAATAGGATGACTTGGAGGAGGTATAAATCTGTGGAGAGAAGGTGGGGTAGAGGTCACCCTAAGATAGGTTGGAGGGGGGTGGGGGTAAAGGAGGTCTTGTGTGTGAGGGGCTTGGACATCCAGCAGGCATGTATGAGCATTTTAGAGAAGAGAGAGTGGAGGCAAATGGTTTTTGGAACTTGACGAACTGTTGGTGTGTGAGCAGGGTAACATTTTGTGAAGGGATTCAGGGAAACTGGTTAGCTGGACTCGAGTCCTTGAGGTGGAATGTATAGTGCTTGCACTCTGAAGGAGGGGTAGGTATATCTGCAGTTTGGAGGGGCATCTGAACTGAAGTACTGACATGCCTCTGGTGAAAGCATGTGTCTTTTTCAAGTCACCCTACCTGGGTGAGAAATGGCCAGTGTGTTAAAAAAAAAAGAAAACTAATTACTTAAATATTCACAACCCAGCCTAAAACGACAGGATGATGAAGGACCGAATATACTAGGACACTGAAGACTTATCAAAATGAGAAATGACACCTAACACTAAGTTGAGCAATTTTCACCTTATGGTTTCGAGTATGAATTTGAACAAATAAACAACATTGTGAATATGTATATGATGTACTGGTTAGGAATGGGACGATACCAAAATTTCTGCCAATACGTACCTATACTCAATTTTAGACCTATAATGATAGTGATCCCAACAAAATTTAGCCGATACCCACTGATAATACCATCAAAATTAGTTAATACCCCAGATACCAATACTTTGGCACACCTCTAGTGCTGGTACATGTTAAAAAATAAACCCTTGCTACTTCTGAATTTTTATCTGATAAAAACACCCACAGACAGCAAAGGCATTTTTTTTTTCTGTCTCAACAGCATCTTCTGCCAAGGCAGGGTGACTCAAAGAAGAAAACATTTAGCGGTGGGGAAGCACGAGTCCTTGGTGATCATATACAGAAACCTGTCACTTGCATAGCATCATTGTGCTTAAAGAATATGAGCAAAAATGGCATGAAATTCTTTATAGAGTTCCTTGTAGGGAGCCAATACAGAGAGTGCAACATAAAGTGAACAAGAGAGTTAGAGAGAACAAAGAAGCCCCGGAATAGCTACAACACAAGTAATTATCCCCTAAGAGATAACCATCTACATTCTCCCACCCACAATAGAGCTCAACAAGAAAAAGCAATAGCTGCAGTAAGTCTCAGGGGTAATGCAAGGGTGCCAGAAGACTTAAAACACATACAAATTTCCATGATTACTTGATTCTATGTGTAAACTATCTATCACCAGGTCAAATACCACCCCATTCACTTGACAGTATAGTACTCAAACTCAGAATGCACAGAAGTATTTGACTCACAAACTAAAATCATGTGAATTACAAGGATGTGTAGTAAACACAGCAAACCCAAACTGCCAGAAGACTGAGAAGCTTTGCAGTGCTAGGTAACTGATTCAATGGAATCAGTACTGAATCTCCTATTTTACCTTGATTCACTTGCCAAACAATAGGCTGCAACTCCAGAGACTGGCTCAAGTTCCAGTGATCAGAAAGGATGAGTATAATAGTGTGTCCAGCACAGCAAACACAAGAGGCATAAGTTTGGCAAGTGTCTGTGACTGTGGCTGCATTACAATGGGGAGCTCCAGCCAGTACAAAAGCTTTACTTACCTACTGTGAACATTCTGCATTTCCATGGTTTCTTCATTAAAATCACCAAGAACAGTCTTCTCAGAAATGAGAACAATGCTCAGGAAATCATCAGAAGTAAAAATTTCTGTTGTAGGTGCAGCTTTATTAAACTGTACATTTATTAATGCTTTGCTCAGGATTCTCAAATTCAATGCTAAATGCTTTCACACATCCCTCATGAGCAAAACTTTCTCATCAATTCTTTCTTGTAGTGACTTTTCCTACTCCTACATGCAGCCAACAGTAACAGACTGGTTGATCAGGCCCTGATCCACTGGGAGGCCTGGTCATGGACTGGGCCGTAGGGGCAATGGTCCCCGGAATACCCTCCAGGCAGACTCCAAATAATTTCTTGTTACATTAGAAGCATAATATTGTATAAGGAGTCAAAAACTCGTTAAAACTACTATACATTATTAAATAAAGAATTAAGATAGGATACAAGGAAAATAGTAGCAGCAAGTAGAGAGAGGTGAAGGTGTATAAACTAAAAGAAGAGGCAGTTAGGGTAAGATATAAACAACATTTGGAGGATAGATGGGCTATTGAGAGTATAGGCAGTGGGGTCGAAGATGTATGGGGTAGGTTTAAGAATGTAGTGTTAGTGTGTTCAGCAGAAGTTTGTGGTTACAGGAAAGTGGGTGTGGGAGGGAAGAAGAGTGAGTGGTGGATTGATGTTAAGAGTAGTAAGGGAGAAAAAGTTAGCATATGAGAGCTTTTTACGAAGTAGAAGTGATGCAAGGAGGGAAGAGTATATGGAGAGAAAAAGAGTGGTGAAGTAATGTAAAAAAAGAGGAAATGAAAGAGTGGGCGAGATGTCATCAATAAGACTCAAGAAATCGTAGTTGGATGAATCTTATTGTGGCTAGCTGGTCTAGTGGCTAACGCGATGGGCTGGAGTTTTGAGACTCTATGACCGCGGGTTCAATCCCGGCCGGGGGTATGGTATGTCATCAACAAATTTTGTTGAAAATAAGAAAAAGTTTTGGAGTGAGATTAATAAGTTGAGGAAGCCTAGGGAACAAATGGATTTGACAGCTAAAAATAGGAGAGGATAGTTATTAAATGGGGAGTTAAGAGGTATCAGAAAGATGAAGGAAATGTTTTGAGGAATTGTTAAATGTTGATGAAGATAGGGAAGCTGTGATTTTGTGTATAGGGTAAGGAGGAATAACATCTTGTAGGATTGAGGAAGAGCCAGTTGTGAGTGTGGGGAAAGTTCCTGAGGCAGTGGGTAGAATGAAAGTGGGTATGGCAGTTGGGATTAATGGGATAAAGACAGAAATGTTAAAAACAGGTGAGGATATAGTTTTGGAGTGGTTGGTGCTATTATTTAATAAATGTATGGAAGAGGGTAAGGTACCTAGGGATCGGCAGATAGCATGTATAGTTCCTTTGTATAAAGGCAGAGGGGACAAAAGAGAGTGCAAAAATTATAGGGGAATAAGTATGTTGAGTTCTAGGTAGTAGGTTGGTAGACAGCAACTGCCCAGTAATTGTTTTACATGATGGTAAGATTGCCATTTCCTTTTTTCTGTCTCATAAACATGCAAGATTTCAGGTACATCTCGCTACTTCTACTCACTCTTAGGTCACACTGCACATACATATGCAAGCATATACATACACACCCCTCTGGGTTTTCTGCTATTTTCTTTCTATTTCTTGTTTATTTCCTATCTCCATGGGGAAGTGGAACAGAATTTTTCCTCCGTAAGCCATGCGTGTTGTAAGAGGCAACTAAAATGCCGGGGGCAGGGGGCTAGTAACCCCTTCTCTTGTATAAATTACTAAATTTAAAAAGAGAAACTTTCGTTTTTCTTTTTTGGCCACCCTGCCTTGGTGGGATACAGCTGGTTTGTTGGAAAAAAAATATATATATACACTTCTCTGGGTTTTCTTCTATTTTCTTTCTAGTTCTTGTTCTTGCTTATATCCTCTTATCTCCTTGGGGAAGTGGAACAGAATTCTTCCTCCGTAAGCCATGTGTGTTGTAAGAGGCGACTAAAATGCCAGAAGCAAGGGCTAGTAACCCCTTCTCCTGCATAAATTACTAAATTTAAAAAGAAAAACTTTCGGTCTTCTTTTTGGGCCACCCTGCCTCAGTGGGATACAGCCGATTTGTTGAAAGTAGTAGTAGTCTGTAATTGTGGTAAAGTGTATGGGAGAGTTATTATTGAAAGAATTAAGAGTAAGACGGAGAGTAGGATAGGAGATGAACAAGGAAGCTTTAGGAAAGGTAGGGGGTGTGTAGACCAAGTGTTTACAGTGAAACATATAGGTGAACAGTATTTAGATAAGGCTAAAGAGGTTTTTGTGGCATTTCAGGATTTGGAAAAGGCGTATGACAGGGTGGATAGGGAGGCAACGTGGTAGATGTTGCAGGTGTATGGTATAGGAGGTTGGTTACTGAAAGCAGTTAAGAGTTTTTACAAGGATATTGAGGCTCAGGTTAGAGTATGTAGGAGAGAGGGAGATTATTTCCTAGTAAAAGTAGGCCTTAGACAAGGATGTGTGATGTCTCTGTGGTTGTTCAATATATTTATAGATGGGGTTGTAAGAGAAGTGAATGCGAGGGTCTTGGCAAGTGGTGTGGGGTTAAAAGATAAAGAATCAAACACAAAGTGGGAGTTGTCACAGTTGCTCTTTGCTGATGACACTGTGCTTTTGGGAGACTCTGAAGAAAAGTTGCAGAGGTTGGTGGATGAATTTGGAAGGGTATGTAAAAGAAGAAAATTAAAAGTGAATATAGTAAAGACTAAGGTGATGAGGATAAAAAGATTAGATTTCCTAAATATTGAATATCAGATTGGAAGGAGAGAGTATGGAGGAGGTGAATGTATTCAGATATTTGGGAGTGGACGTGTCAGCAGATGGGTCTTTGAAGGATGAGGTGAATCATAGAATTGAGGAGGGAAAAAGGGCGAGTGGTGCACTTAGGAGTCTGTGGAGACAAAGCACTTTGTCCATGGAAGCAAAGAGGGAAATGTATGAGAGTACAGTTACACCAACACTCTTAAATAGGCATGAAGCATGGGTGATTAGTGTTGCAATGATGAGAAGGCTGGAGGCAGTGGAGAAATCATGTCTGAGGGCAATGTGTGGTGTAAATATAATGAAGAGAATTCGTAGTCGGAAATTAGGAAAAGGTGCGGGATTACCAAAACTATTATGCAGAGGGCTGAGGAGGGGTTGTTGAGGTGGTCCGGACATGTAGAGAGAATGGAACGAAACAGAATGACTTCAAGAGTGTATAAATCTGTAGTGGAGGAAAGGTGGAGTAGGGGTCAGCCTAGGAAAGGTTGGAAGGGGGGGGGGGGAGGTTTTGTGTGTGAGGGGCTTGGACTTCCAGCAAGCATGCATGAGTGTATTTGATAAGAGTGAATGGAGACAATGGTTTTTAATATTCGATGTGCTGTTGGAGTGTGAGCAAAGTAACATTTATGAAAAGACTCAGGGAAACCGGCAGGCCGAACTTGAGTGCTGGAGATGGGAAGTAGAGTGTCTGCACTCTGAAGGAGGGGTGTTAATGTTGCAGTTTATAACTGTAGTCTAAAGCACCCCTCTGGCAAGACAGTGATGGAGTGAATTATGATGAAAGTTTTTCTTTTTCACGCCACCCTGCCTTGGTGGGAATCGGCCTATGTGTTAATAAAAATAAATAATAAAATTAAAATTAAGATGAGAATTTGTTTCATCCAACAACATAAGAGCCTTACAGTATTTCTGGAAGACCAAGCCTCTTAAAAAATACTTTACTTATTTTCTGCTAATATTCAGTACAGTACAACAAAATTCAAAAGACTGAACCACTTGGCATTCTGTCAAGACACTAAGTGGAGAAAATTAAAAATAATTAGCCACATTACTAATGACCAAGCAAGTTGATACAGCATGCATAACATTTTGAACTACACCTGACCAAAACACCCCTCTGCTATTTGGGAAGCCAGACAACTAACAATGACAGCTACTGAAACTCGAGATTAGTTTGGTATAATTTCTTTTCTTTTGGCTCATCCTACCTCTGTGGAAAACAGCCAGTGTGTTTAAAAGAAACTGCACTCAATTGTGGATTACTAATGTTTTTCTCTTTAGCAGTAATGCTGTACAAAACCTTTTTTATTGCTTACCTTGCCAACATATTGAGAGACTGGTTGACCATACGCTCCAAGTCACTGAGGTGTTGCAAAGTAGAATCTCGCTCACGGTCGGCAGCCTCATAGTCTGAGTTGAGCAAGTGCTTGTAGTGTGAAACGGTGTGATGACGGTCCTTGTTAAGAGCACGTAGCAATTTCTGCAGACACTTTTGCACCCGGTGAGTCTAGAAAAAAAAAAAATAGAAGAGTCTTACTCTCTCTTGCATTCTTTTTGCTACATTAGCCATTTCCCACCGAGGAATGGTGACCCATAGAAGGAAATGTTCACTAGCATTCATTTTTTTATATGATTACAATGTATGTGCCAGCATTCATAATATGAGCTGTAGAAACACTTAAGAAAAATTGAACTTATGCTCTTTTCTTTGTTACATCTGTTAGGGGGGTACAAAGTGAATAACTGACAAGAGGTTAACTATACATTAATTCAGGGTAACTTGAGGACATGACATATTACAGTACAGCACACTGTCTACATACTGTGTCATTTAAATTTAATGCAGAAGGGTTAACGTAAAATCATCTCCAGAAGCTAAAATCCCAATAAAAAATGATAACATAATTCTCAAAGCTGTCCACCAGGGAGCTTACAATAAGCATTAACAGTATTGCATAAATTCTTTATTTTTACTAAAAAATTTAATACACCAACCATTTCCCACCAAAGTAGGGTGGCCCACTCATTTGATAGCTGTTTTGCTATTGAATGGGTTAGGTGAAAAGAAAAGACACATTAGCAATCATTTACTCAATGTTTGTCTAGCCAAAAGTGCACAGACATCAAAATTCATACGATCTTTGACTGCAACATCCTCCAGTGTATAAGTACTGTACTTCCTAACTCCAGGACTCAAGCCTGACTAACTGGTTTCTCCTGAATCCCTTCATAAATGTTACCTTGCTACATTCCAACAATACATTAACCCTGAAAACAATCTTGTTTCTACTCTGATCTAATACACACACACACACACATTCCAGATAGGACTGATTTAGAAATATCCCTGTTTGCTGACGATGTAAAATTTATAAGAATAAAAACGGATAGGGAAGTGGAGAAGTCTTCCTCCATAAGCCATGCTTTTTGTAAGAGGTGACTAAAATGCTAGTAACCCTTTTTGCATAAATTATTAAATGTAAAAATAAGAAAAACTTAGTAGTCTCTTCCTTTTAGGAAGAGACTTAAAGTTAGGAAGAGAGAGGACAAGGAAAGGCTCCAAATTGATCTGGACAAAAGGCAAGACTGATGAGATTCATCTGGCAAATTTAAGAGAAGAATTCAGGATACTGCTGAAGTTGAAGACACAGACGAGAGAAGAGTAACAAACTTGGTGAAAATGTGGTAGAGACAGGCTCCATACAGTCTTAAGAGCAGGTATGATAGAGCTCAAGAGGTTAAGTGGGAGTGCATCTGGCAAGTGGCAATATGAGGCAGGGCCAAAAGCTGCAACTACATATAGGTGACTAGGGGCATGTCTCACTAATAAAGTAAGTTAGGTTCCAGACCGTCGCCGGTAAAGCAGGTATCGCCTTAAAGCAAATCACAGCCCTTTTATTCCACTTGCCAGTGTATATAAAAGCCTAAAAACAAGTTCACACTATCATTTATTAAGTGTACAATTGCAGAAGGCCTAAAAAGAATGCAAAAGTAAAAATACTAAATATTTTAAATCACCGAAAACCATTTTAAGAGCAAGGCAAGCACCGAAAATAACCAACATGAATATAATTGAAAAGCGCTGCACAGCCGCTCCTCACTTAGCAATGTACTCATTTACCGACGGCTCAGACTTACAATGGGCTCTTGACCAGTATGCATACCTAAAGTTTACTCCTACTTTATATCCCACAACATATCTAACCCCTGCCAGTTTGGATTTAGGCCAAACAAAATTACAAATGATGTAACTATACATATGCTAGAACTTCTATATACAGCACTGGAAAAAAAAGGAAATTTTGCTGGGCATCTTCATAGACCTACAGAAAGTATTTGATACAGCTGACCATGATCTCCTGCACCTAAAACTTGAACATTACGGGGTCAGAGGACACAGGCAATTACCTAAAATCGTATCTTAGCAACAGACACAAGTATGGAATAGGTGGCAAGTTACTAAATGCTGTAAAGAGTTTCTATGAGGATAGTGACGCTCAGGTTAGGGTGTGTAGAAGAGAGGGAGACTACTTCCCAGTAAAAGTAGGGCTTAGACAGGGATGTGTAATGTCACCACAGTTGTTATATATATTTATAGATGGGGTTGTAAAAGAAGTAAATGTTAGGGTGTTCGGGAGAGGGATGGGATTAAATTACGGGGAATCAAATACAAAATGGGAATTGACACAGTTACTTTTTGCTGATGATACTGTGCTTATGGGAGATTCTAAAGAAAAAATCCAAAGGTTAGTAGACTAGTTTGGAAGTGTGTGTAAAGGTAGAAAGTTGAAAGTGAACATAGAAAAGAGTAAGGTGATTTTTTTATATTTATTATTAGCACACTGGCCGATTCCCACCAAGGTAGGGTGGCCCGAAAAAGAAAAACTTCCACTATCATTCACTCCATCACTGTCTTGCCAGAAGGGTACTTTACACTACAGTTTTTAAACTGCAACATTAACACCTCTCCTTCAGAGTACAGGCACTGTACTTCCCATCTCCAGGACTCAAGTCCGGCCTGCCGGTTTCCCTGAATCCCTTCATAAATGTTACTTTGGTCACACTCCAACAGCACGTCAAGTATTAAAAACCATTTGTCTCCATTCACTCCTATCAAACACGCTCACGCATGCCTGCTGGAAGTCCAAGCCCCTCGCACACAAAACCTCCTTTACCCCCTCCCTCCAACCTTTTCAAGGCCGACCCCTACCCCGCCTTCCTTCCACTACAGACTGATACACTCTTTAAGTCATTCTGTTTCGCTCCATTCTCTCTACATGTCCTAACCACCTCAACAACCCTTCCTCAGTCCTCTGGACAACAGTTTTGGCAATCCCGCACCTCCTCCTAACTTTCAAACTATGAATTCTCTGCATTATATTCACACCACACATTGCCCTCAGACATGACATCTCCACTGCCACCAGCCTTCTCGTCGCTGCAACATTCATCACCTATGCTTCACACCCATATAAGAGCGTTGGTAAAACTATACTCTCATACATTCCCCTCTTTGCCTCCAAGGACAAAATTCTTTGTCTCCACAGACTCCTAAGTGCACCACTCACCCTTTTCCCCTCATCAATTCTATAATTCACCTCATCTTTCATAGACCGATCCACTGACACGTCCACTCCCAAATATCTGAATACATTCACCTCCTCCATACTCTCTCCCTCCAATCTGATATCCAATCTTTCATCACCTAATTTTTTTGTTATCCTCATAACCTTACTCTTCCCTGTATTCACTTTTAATTTTCTTCTTTTACATACCCTACAAAATTCATCCACCAACCTCTGCAACTTCTCTTCAGAATCTCCCAAGAGCACAGTGTCATCAGCAAAGAGCAACTGTGACAACTCCCACTTTATGGGGGATTCTTTATCTTTTAACTCCACGCCTCTTGCCAAGACCCTCGCATTTACTTCTCTTACAACCCCATCTATAAATATATTAAACAACCACGGTGACATCACACATCCTTGTCTAAGGCCTACTTTTACTGGGAAAAAATTTCCCTCTTTCCTACATACTCTAACTTGAGCCTCACTATCCTCGTAAAAACTCTTCACTCCTTTCAGTAACCTACCTCCTATACCATACACCTGCAACATCTGGCACATTGCCCCCCTATCCACCCTGTCATACACCTTTTCCAAATCCATAAATGCCACAAAAACCTCTTTAGCCTTATCTAAATACTGTTCACTTATGTTTCACTGTAAACACCTGGTCCACATACCCCCTACCTTTCCTAAAGCCTCCTTGTTCATCTGCTATCCTATTCTCCATCTTACTCTTAATTCTTTCAATAATAACTCTACCATACACTTTACCAGGTACGTATACTCAACAGACTTATCCCCCTATAATTTTTGCACTCTCTTTTGTCTCCTTTGCCTTTATACAAAGGAACTATGCATGCTCTCTGCCAATCCCTAGGTACCTTACCCTCTTCCATACATTTATTAAATAATAGCACCAACCACTCCAAAACTATATCCCCACCTGCTTTTAACATTTCTATCTTTATCCCATCAATTCCAGCTGCTTTACCCCCCTTTTATTTTACCTACTGCCTCGTGAACTTCCCCCACACTCGCAACTGGCTCTTCCTCACTCCTACAAGATGTTATTCCTCCTTGCCCTACACATGAAATCACAGCTTCCCTATCTTCATCAACATTTAACAATTCCTCAAAATATTCCCTCCATCTTCCCAATACCTCTAACTCTCCATTTAATAAGTCTCCTCTCCTATTTTAAATTGACAAATCCATTTGTTCTCTAGGCTTCCTTAACTAGTTAATCTCACTCCAAAACTTTTTCTTATTTTCAACAAAATTTGTTGATAACATCTCACCCACTCTCTCATTTGCTTTCTTTTTACATTGCTTCACCACACTCTTAACCTCTCTCTTTTTCTCCATCTACTCTTCCCTTCTTGTATCACTTCTACTTTGTAAAAACTTCTCATATGCTAACTTTTTCTCCCTTACTACTCTCTTTACATCATCATTCCACCAATCGCTCCTCTTCCCTCCCGCACCCACTTTCCTGTAACAACAAACTTCTGCTGAACACTCTAACACTACATTTTTAAACCTACTCCATACCTCTTCGACCCCATTGCCTATGCTCTCATTAGCCTCAGATATTTGGGAGTTGACGTGTCAGCAGATGGATTTATGAAGGACAAGGTTAATCAGAGAATTGATGAAGGAAAAAAGGCGAGTGGTGCGTTGAGGTATATGTGGAGACAAAAAACGTTATCTATGGCAGCAAAGAAGGGAATGTATGAAAGTACAGTAGTACCAACACTCTTATATGGGTGTGAAGCTTGGGTAGTAAATGGTGCAGCAAGGTGGTTGGAGGCAGTGGAGATGTCCTGTCTAAGGGCAATGTGTGGTGTGAATATTATGCAGAAAATTCGGAGTGTGGAAATTAGGAGAAGGTGTGGAGTTAATAAAAGTATTAGTCAGAGAGCTGAAGAGGGGTTGTTGAGGTGGTTTGGTCATTTAGAGATAATGGATCAAGGTAGAATAACATGGAGAGCGTATAAACCTGTAGGGGAAGGAAGACAGGGTAGGGGTTGTCCTCGAAAAGGTTGGAAGGAGGGGATAAAGGAGGTTTTGTGGGTAAGGGGATTGGACTTCCAGCAATTGTGCGTTAACGTGTTAGATAGGAGTGAATGGAGACGAATGGTATTTGGGACCTGGCGAGCTGTTGGAGTGTGAGCAGGGTAATATTTAGTGAAGGGATTCAGGGAAACCGGTTATTTTTATATAGCCGAACTTGAGTCCTGGAAATGGGAAGTACAATGCCTGCACTTTAAAGGAGGGGTTTGGGATATTGGCAGTTTGGAGGGATATGTAATGTATCTTTATACATAAATGCTTCTAAACTGTCGTATTCTGAGCACCTCTGCAAAACAGTGATTATGTGTGAATGAGGTGAAAGTGTTGAATGATGATGAAAGTATTTTCTTTTTGGGGATTTTTTCTTTTTTGGGTCACCCTGCCTCAGTGGGAGACAGCCGACTTGTTGAAAAAAAAAAAAGGTATGCACAAATGGTGTTGCCTCTACCACACAACCTGTCCTTGCTGGAGTTCCCCAGGGTAATGTCCTTGAACCACTACTCTTTCTCATTTACATCAATGACCTCTCAAATGCTTCTAAACTACTAAAAGCTGTTCATTTTGCAGATGACACAACTTATATCTTCTCTCACTCAAACCAAACCATACTTAGAAACCCTGTAAATTATGAACTACTAAAAATATCCACTTGGATGATGACCAAGAAACTTACTCTCAATATCGACAAAATCTACTTCATACTGTTTGGAAACAGAGCTACAAATATTTACCTAAACATATCGATAAATGGTTTCCCCATTTCAAGACACACTGAAGGAAAATTTCTAGGGCTCCACACTGACAGTTGTCTTAAATTTCAGACCCACATACAGCATATTTCCAAAAAAAATCCCCAAAACAGTTAGTATTCTTTAAAAGACTGAGAGTCGAAGATCAAAATGAATTTTTTATGAGAGAGCCACAAAATTTGATTAACACAAGCCTATCCGATGTTATCCTGACGCCAAATGACTTCGAACAGGCGATAAATGACATGCCCATGCACTCTGCCCCAGGGCCAGACTCATGGAACTCTGTGTTCATCAAGAACTGCAAGAAGCCCCTATCACGAGCCTTTTCCATCCTATGGAGAGGGAGCATGGACACGGGGGTCGTCCCACAGTTACTAAAAACAACAGACATAGCCCCACTCCACAAAGGGGGCAGTAAAGCAACAGCAAAGAACTACAGACCAATAGCACTAACATCCCATATCATAAAAATCTTTGAAAGGGTCCTAAGAAGCAAGATCACCACGCATCTAGAAACCCATCAGTTACACAACCCAGGGCAACATGGGTTTAGAACAGGTCGCTCCTGTCTGTCTCAACTATTGGATCACTACGACAAGGTCCTAAATGCACTAGAAGACAAAAAGAATGCAGATGTAATATATACAGACTTTGCAAAAGCCTTCGACAAGTGTGACCATGGCGTAATAGCGCACAAAATGCGTGCTAAAGGAATAACAGGAAAAGTCGGTCGATGGATCTATAATTTCCTCACTAACAGAACACAGAGAGTAGTCGTCAACAGAGTAAAGTCCGAGGCAGCTACGGTAAAAAGCTCTGTTCCACAAGGCACAGTACTCGCTCCCATCTTGTTCCTCATCCTTATATCCGACATAGACAAGGATGTCAGCCACAGCACCGTGTCTTCCTTTGCAGATGACACCCGAATCTGCATGACAGTGTCTTCCATTGCAGACACTGCAAAGCTCCAGGCAGACATCAACCAAATCTTTCAGTGGGCTGCAGAAAACAATATGAAGTTCAACGATGAGAAATTTCAATTACTCAGATATGGTAAACATGAGGAAATTAAATCTTCATCAGAGTACAAAACAAATTCTGGCCACAAAATAGAGCGAAACACCAACGTCAAAGACCTGGGAGTGATCATGTCGGAGGATCTCACCTTCAAGGACCATAACATTGTATCAATCGCATCTGCTGGAAAAATGACAGGATGGATAATGAGAACCTTCAAAACTAGGGAGGCCAAGCCCATGATGACACTCTTCAGGTCACTTGTTCTATCTAGGCTGGAATATTGCTGCACACTAACAGCACCTTTCAAGGCAGGTGAAATTGCCGACCTAGAAAATGTACAGAGAACTTTCACGGCGCGCATAACGGAGATAAAACACCTCAATTATTGGGAGCGCTTGAGGTTCCTAAACCTGTATTCCCTGGAACGCAGGAGGGAAAGATACATGATTATATACACCTGGAAAATCCTAGAGGGACTAGTACCGAACTTGCACACGAAAATCACTCACTACGAAAGCAAAAGACTTGGCAGACGATGCACCATCCCCCCAATGAAAAGCAGGGGTGTCACTAGCACGTTAAGAGACCATACAATAAGTGTCAGGGGCCCGAGACTGTTCAACTGCCTCCCAGCACACATAAGGGGGATTACCAACAGACCCCTGGCAGTCTTCAAGCTGGCACTGGACAAGCACCTAAAGTCAGTTCCGGATCAGCCGGGCTGTGGCTCGTACGTTGGTTTGCGTGCAGCCAGCAGCAACAGCCTGGTTGATCAGGCTCTGATCCACCAGGAGGCCTGGTCTCAGACCGGGCCGCGGGGGCGTTGACCCCCGGAACTCTCTCCAGGTAAACTCCAGGTAAACACTGGCCGATTCCCACCAAGGCAGGGTGGCCCGAAAAAGAAAAACTTTCACTATCATTCACTCCATCACTGTCTTGCCAGAAGGGTGCTTTACACTACAGTTTTTAAACTGCAACATTAACACCCCTCCTTCAGAGTGCAGGCACTGTACTTCCCATCTCCAGGACTCAAGTCCGGCCTGCCGGTTTCCCTTCATAAATGTTACTTTGCTCACACTCCAACAGCATGTCAAGTATTAAAAAACATTTGTCTCCATTCACTACTATGTCTGTATCCCAAATGGCACTTCCACACTGACAGCTGTCTTAAATTTCAGAACCACATACAGCATATTTCCAAAAAAAATCTCCAAAACAGTGAGCATTCTTTCAAAGATACAGTACTATGTCTGAACCCCAAATGGCACTTCTTGCTCTTTACCAGTCTCTTATCTACCCTTCCCTCACCTATGGTATTTGTGCATGGGGCTCAACCACAGCAATTCACCTTACACCTTTAATAATCCAACAAAAAGCTGCTGTGAGATTGTTTACAAACTCCTACACAAGGCAACACACTCCACTGCTATTTAAGAGCTTGAACCTGCTTAACATACAAAATGCCCACTCATGTTATTGTGCCTACTACACACACAGAACATTATTCTCCAATATTAACCCTCCTCTCAAACTCCTTCTTGAGAGCTTCAACAGAATGCACCTGCATAACACAAGTCACAAAACACTCTGATATCCCTCGTGTCCATCTCTCCCTATGTAAAAATGCTATGCATATAACGGGGCCTAAGCTCTGGAATTCATTGCCTGAATATACAAAAGGGCTCCTACCTGCACACCAATTCAAAGCTCTGCTTAGAAATCACCTCAACTCCCAAAATTAACCACACAAACATTATACATTATTGCTACCATCAACACGAAATTTCAAAATATTATTTTTAATAAGATTATTTCAAAACTGAAATGGTCTCAATCTCACTATAAATATAATACTGTAACTTGTTATTCTGTTACTTGTTAATTCAATTACTGCTAAACTACTAACTATCTCTGTTGAAATATAAAACACAATGCTCAATTTGAACCAACTAAGATATACATGTCTAGTATTAAGTAGTCTGTTCAGTATTAGGTTAAGTCTGCTCGAAATGCCCTAGCATGATAGTGGCTTTCTTTGTATTTAGCAAATCAAAACTTTAATTACACATTGTAAACTATGCAAAGAAATAAAATCCTTATTCCCTATTCCTTATTTAATGCATATTAGAGCTGATTTCCTCTATTCTTTTTATTACAATATACAGTAAACTACTGTACAAACCTTTAAAAATATACCAGAAATTTTATAAATAGTGCAAAGGTGACATTAAAACAATATCAAAGATGGTTGACACAAACCCATTACCATTATAGTGATGAATTAGTTTACCAACGTGGTCTTAGGAACGGAGCACTGTCATTAGGTGAGGAGAGGCTGTATTAACAAAACTCTTTAAAGTGAGTGCCATATTTATGAGGTATGCCTGTACACATAGGTGAGTATATGCATGCCTGCTGGATGCTCACATCCCCACCACTTAAAATCCGCAACTCTTTCTGGGGCTATCCCTACTTCCTTCCCCGCCCACATTTATACATTTTTTTTATGAACCGGTAGTATCCTACCAAGGCAGGGTGACCTAAAAAGAAAAACAAAAGTTTTTCTTTTTAAATTTAGTATGTAATTTGTACAGAAGAAGGGGTTACTAGCCCCTTGCTCCTTATACACCCTCTTATTAACCAATTATTCTTCATTCTTTATGAATAGTAAAATTCCCTGAACAACCTCTCCTCCACCCTCTGAATTATACCTTTTGTGACCCCACATCATCTTCTAATTTCTGCACTAATTCTCCGCACAATATTCACAACACAGAATGCTTTAAAAATATGACATCTCCACTAATTAAAACTGTTACAAAAAATCTAAAGCAAATTTGATAGGACATTTTCAACACATTCACTTTCGTGGGTATTTGAAAAAATTAATAAGGTCCTTACATTTGGTTGCTTTTCAGCTAGAGCACGAGTATAACAAGTCATGGCTTCTCGCTTCATCTCGTTGATGTGCGCTACAATCCGCTGCTGATGAAGAGCAGTCAGTTGGTGTCGTTCAGCCTCATTCTCAGCTTCCACTGCTTCAACTGTTTGCTGGAATCGTTGAGTCATGCGATGCTTGAACTCCTCCGCACCATGAGGATCCTTAGCACGAAGGTCTTGGTAACGCTCCTCAAGATCTGACCATTCCTTCATAATCTGTGAAACACACACACACTGTTACATCAAACAATCCTACCTATTATCAGTGCCACCTTCTCCATGTGAAACGAGATAATTCGAGTGTAATGCAGCCCTCCATCTCGCTCATATGTACTTCTAGTTCAGATAATTGAGAGGAACATCCACACTATGACAACAGAGTTGCCTAATGCCTGTCCACTGTGGTGCTCCTTAACAAAAATGCATGTCACTGTTAAAAATGAATTTTGCTCCAGCACTCCCTAACTGATATGCACACCACTAATGTAAAGGAAGTCCACTCCCATGCACCTTAATGGAAATGAGTGCATTTCTATTGGAAATATAAAAAAAAAATATTAAAAAGTCTGTTATGATAGGGTAACTTAAGGTTCTCTATTATATGTACCAGTCTCGCCAAATTTTTTGAAGGTGGAGGCAGCATCAAATTGGCAAGTTGATAAAATGACACAAAACAGCATAAGCCTTTATTATAATGATGCTCTGCTCAAGGAAAGCTTTACCACATCATCATGACAAAAGTCTTGTTGAGCTACAGTAAGTGTTATAATAAAGGTTTACTCTATATTCTGTCTTTTCATCTAATTTTTGTATAATGAAAGGTGTTTCGTACTATTTGCAAAATGTAAAAATTATGAATATGCCAACAGATAAAGCACCTACCTTGGACACCTTTTCACGATGACGTTCTTCTAGCCTCTGTTCAGCACGACGGAATGCATCATGCTCCTCATGGGGGTCAAACCGACTGAAGTACTCATCTCGTGTACCAACCTCCTATAAATAAAAAAAAATGCATGAAAACACATTATGTTACAGATGAGAATATTGCACATGATTACGTAGCTAATCCAGAATAAATAAATTAGTAGTAGTAGGTTGGTAGACAGCAACCACCCAGGGAGGTACTACCGTCCTGCCAAGTGAGTGTAAAACGAAAGCCTGTAATTGTTTTACATGATGGTAGCATTGCTGGTGTCTATCTTTGTCTCATAAACATGCAAGATTTCAGGTACGTCTTGCTACTTCTACTTACACTTAGGTCACACAACACATACATGTACACGTTCATGTATACACAATCATCTGAGTTTTCTTTGATTTTACCTTAATAGTTCTTGTTCATATTGCTTTTCCTTTTATATCCATGGGGAAGTGGAATAAGAATCTTTCCTCAATAAGCCATGCGTGTTGTAAAGGTCAACTAAAATGCCGGGAACAATGGGCTAGTAACCCCTTTTCCCATATAGCCTACTAAAAAGAAAAAGAAGAAAACCGTCAAAGTGAGATGTTTGAAGCTGCGTGGACGTTGTGCGAATGATAAGAGATGATTGTGGATGTTATGGATGAGAAACTGGCTTAAAGTGAAACAAAGCTGAAGGGGCTGGGAGAGTTTTAGTGGGAAAAAATAAATGGGATTAGGTCAGGGGTTTCAAATAGAGTTAGAACTAAAGAAGGAGTAGCAACAATGCTGAAGGATAAGCTATGGCAGGAAAAGAGGGAATATAAATGTATTAATTCAAGGATTATGTGGAGTAAAATAAGGGTTGGATGTGAAAAGTGGGTTATAGTAAGTGTTTATGCACCTGGAGAAGAGAGAAGTGTAGAGGAGAGAGAGAGATTTTGGGAAATGTTGAGTGAGTGCATGGGGAGTTTTGAACCAAGTGTGAGAGTAATGGTGGTTGGGGATTTCAATGCTAAAGTGGGTAAAAATGTTATGGAGGGAGTAGTAGGTAAATTTGGGGTGCCAGGGGTAAATGTAAATGGGGAGCCTTTAATTGAGCTATGTGTAGAAAGAGATTTGGTAATAAGTAATACATATTTTATGAAAAAGAGGATAAATAAATATACAAGGTATGATGTAGCACGTAATGAAAGTAGTTTATTAGATTATGTATTGGTGGATAAAAGGTTGATGGGTAGGCTCCAGGATGTACATGTTTATAGAGGGGCAACTGATATATCGGATCATTATTTAGTTGTAGCTACAGTTAGAGTAAGAGGTAGATGGGAAAAGAGGAAGGTGGCAACAACAAGTAAGAGGGAGGTGAAAGTGTATAAACTAAGGGAGGAGGAAGTTCGGGTGAGATATAAGCGACTATTGGCAGAAAGGTGGGCTAGTGCAAAGATGAGTAGTGGGGGGGTTGAAGAGGGTTGGAATAGTTTTAAAAATGCAGTATTAGAATGTGGGGCAGAAGTTTGTGGTTATAGGAGGGTGGGGGCAGGAGGAAAGAGGAGTGATTGGTGGAATGATGAAGTAAAGGGTGTGATAAAAGAGAAAAAGGTAGCTTATGAGAGGTTTTTACAAAGCAGAAGTGTTATAAGAAGAGCAGAGTATATGGAGAGTAAAAGAAAGGTAAAGAGAGTGGTGAGAGAGCGCAAAAAGAGAGCAGATGATAGAGTGGGAGAGGCACTGTCAAGAAATTTTAATGAAAATAAGAAAAAATTTTGGAGTTAAACAAGTTAAGAAAGCCTAGGGAAAGTATGGATTTGTCAGTTAAAAACAGAGTAGGGGAGTTAGTAGATGGGGAGATGGAGGTATTAGGTAGATGGCGAGAATATTTTGAGGAACTTTTAAATGTTAAGGAAGAAAGAGAGGCAGTAATTTCATGCACTGGTCAGGGAGGTATACCATCTTTTAGGAGTGAAGAAGAGCAGAATGTAAGTGTGGGGGAGGTACGTGAGGCATTACGTAGAATGAAAGGGGGTAAAGCAGCTGGAACTGATGGGATCATGACAGAAATGTTAAAAGCAGGGGGGTATATAGTGTTGGAGTGGTTGGTACTTTTGTTTAATAAATGTATGAAAGAGGGGAAGGTACCTAGGGAGTGGCGGAGAGCATGTATAGTCCCTTTACATAAAGGGAAAGGAGACAAAAGAGACTGTAAAAATTATAGAGGAATAAGTTTACTGAGTATACCAGGAAAAGTGTACGATAGGGTTATAATTGAAAGAATTAGAGGTAAGACAGAATGTAGGATTGCGGATGAGCAAGGAGGTTTCAGAGTGGGTAGGGGATGTGTAGATCAAGTGTTTACATTGAAGCATATATGTGAACAGTATTTAGATAAAGGTAGGGAAGTTTTCCTTGCATTTATGGATTTAGAAAAGGCATATGATAGAGTGGATAGAGGAGCAATGTGGCAGATGTTGCAAGTATATGGAATAGGTGGTAAGTTATTAAATGCTGTAAAGAGTTTTTATGAGGATAGTGAGGCTCAGGTTAGGGTGTGTAGAAGAGAGGGAGACTACTTCCCAGTAAAAGTAGGTCTTAGACAGGGATGTGTAATGTCACCATGGTTGTTTAATATATTTATAGATGGGGTTGTAAAGGAAGTAAATGCTAGGGTGTTCAGGAGAGGGGTGGGATTAAATTTTGGGGAATCAAATTCAAAATGGGAATTGACACAGTTACTTTTTGTTGATGATACTGTGCTTATAGGAGATTCTAAAGAAAAATTGCAAAGGTTAGTGGATGAGTTTGGGAATGTGTGTAAAGGTAGAAAGTTGAAAGTGAACATAGAAAAGAGTAAGGTGAAGAGGGCATCAAATGATTTAGATAAAGAAAAATTGGATATCAAATTGGGGAGGAGGAGTATGGAAGAAGTGAATGTTTTCAGATACTTGGGAGTTGACGTTATTCCTTACACCGTTGACAAATTGACAAATGATTCTGCTCTTGACTCTCGCCCAGGCAGGTCATAGCAGCTCTCCTTACTTACTCTGTCTCCCTACGATCCCCGTTGGGGAGGGGAACCTTTACCAGCGTTGTCATCGCCTTGACTTACACGACGAGCTACGCAAATCGTGTAAAGATCAAACCAAGAAATGGTACCGTTGATGATTCAACGAAGATTGCTCTTGCAACTGTTGTTCAGGGAGCACTGGAAGTAAAATTCAACACCATGTTGTCACTGAAAGAAGCATTCATTGTTGTGTGTCACGATGATGCTGAAGCAGAGAAGCTACTCACTACAGAAGCCATCACTACTCTTACTACTCAAGGGTTTACTGTTACGTCATCTCCTGCCCTCAGGGCAAGGAAATCAGTGTTCCTAAAAAAACTGGACAAGATTCTGACATCTCAAACACCTGCAGAACTCAAGTCATCCATCGAGACGCAAAATACTTGGGCTACTGTTGACAGCATTACAAAAATCCCAAATGAAACGTCCATGATCAAGGTCACCTTCACCGACGTAAACATGGCTGCCACTGCACTGAACGAAGGTCTTGCTGTCTACTACTACTACATCAGCCCTACCTACATTGAAGCAGAGAGATATCACTACATCCAACATTGCTGGAATTGTTATTCATACCATCACACCACCAAAGCATGTCCAGTAAAAGACAAGAAGTTCTGCACTACATGTGGTAGTGAGGGACACACCTTCAGTTCCTGCACCGCTGCTGCTCCAACACAACCAGCGTGCTTAAACTGCAAGAGTAATGATCACCATACACTGGCAGCAAAATGTCCTACAAGAAAGGATATTATGAAGAAAACACAAGATGCAGCAAAGAAAAAACCTACTAGCAACACTCCAACGTATGCAGCAATTGCAAAAATACAAGCAGACACTACAAAATTAGTTCAAGCATCTACTCAGCCCACCTCCACCACCACCACTACCATCACTCCTCCAACATGTGACGTAACGAAGATTCACTACTGTCTACCATACGCTCATATGCAAAACATGGCTGTACCTGTACTGTCTACCATACGCTCATATACAAAACATGGCTGTACCTGGATCATTTAACTCTACCATCAACGAGTTATTTGCATTAAATAACATGCCTTCATTTACATTTCCAGCATCTCCACCTTCTGAAGAAATTCTCAAATTCACCAAAAACTTAATCGCCAACTCTTCTGCAGAAGTTCCATCAACACCACCAACTAGTGACGTCAATCCAACAACGACCAATGAGAAGCCTCCACCTCCACCACCTCTCACTGAATCCAACCAATCAGAAGCCTTACCACCAGAAACATCTTCTAATTCGTCTACTGAAGTTGAAAACGAAGCAACACCACCTTCCTCTACTCCACCACCGCCTTCTCTACTTAGCTCACGTCGATTACCTGGGACACCATGGGTTAAACACAAAGGACTCATATTCTACACCACGAGGCTATACCCTGCAAGCATGACTTGCCTAGAACTCATCCAACATCTCCAAGACAACACTGTATCGTACCAAAGTGAAGAAAGACCATTCCCTACCTACAACCAGATACTCCACCAACTCCAAACCAACGAATACTACTACAGCTCTCCCATAAGTGTGATACAACTCTCTCGAAAACAATTTACCGCACTGATAAACGGTTTAAGACCATAACCAACTCATCCTGCTTGCTGCCTTCTGACACTCCCAGCTCCTACCGCTGCCTTCGCCATCCTCTCCTAGTGAGCCAAGCAATGACATCAGTCAAACCTCTCTATCTACGTCTCGCCATCCTCTCCTAGTGAGCCAAGCAATGACATCAGTCAAACCTCTCTATCTACGTCTCCAGTACCTTTGTACCACATGTCCCAAAGTGGTTGGGCCACTTGCCTCGATTCCTCCTCTTCCCCTCCTCACCATCCTTTTCCAGTTATTTCCATCCTTCCTTATCCTTCTTCCTTCCCATCTTACGACAGCTCTCGTCGTCCTCGATTCGATTCGAGTTGACGTGTCGGCGGATGGATTTATGAAGGATGAGGTTAATCATAGAATTGATGAGGGAAAAAAGGCGAGTGGTGCGTTGAGGTATATGTGGAGTCAAAAAACGTTATTTATGGAGGCAAAGAAGGGAATGTATGAAAGTATAGTAGTACCAACACTCTTATATGGGTGTGAAACTTGGGTGGTAAATGCAACAGCGAGGAGACAGTTGGAGGCAGTGGAGATGTCCTGTTTAAGGGCAATGTGTGGTGTAAATATTATGCAGAAAATTCGGAGTGTGGAAATTAGGAAAAGGTGTGGAGTTAATAAAAGTATTAGTCAGAGGGCAGAAGAGGGGTTGTTGAGGTGGTTTGGTCATTTAGAGAGAATGGATCAAAGTAGAATGACATGGAAAGCATATAAATCTATAGGGGAAGGAAGGCGGGGTAGGGGTCATCCTCGAAAAGGTTGGAGAGAGGGGGTAAAGGAGGTTTTGTGGGCAAGGGGCTTGGACTTCCAGCAAGCGTGCGTGAGCGTGTTAGATAGAGTGAATGGAGACGAATGGTACTTGGGACCTGACGATCTGTTGGAGTGTGAGCAGGGTAATATTTAGTTAAGGGATTCAGGGAAACCAGTTATTTTCATATAGTCGGACTTGAGTCCTGGAAATGGGAAGTACAATGCCTGCACTTTAAAGGAGGGGTTTGGGATATTGGCAGTTTGGAGGGATATGTTGTGTATCTTTATATGTGTATGCTTCTAAACTGTGTATTCTGAGCACCTCTGCAAAAACAGTGATAATGTGCGAGTGTAGTGAAAGTGTTGAATGATGATGAAAGTATTTTCTTTTTGGGGATTTTCTTTCTTTTTTGGGTCACCCTGCCTCAGTGGGAGACGGCCGACTTGTTGAAAAAAAAAAAAAATATATGAAAGAGGGGAAGGTACCTAGGGATTGGCAGAGAGCATGTATAGTTCCTTTATTTAAAGGGAAGAGGGGCAAAAGAGACTGTAAAAATTATAGGGGAAATAGTTTACTGAATATACCAGGAAAAGTGTCCAGTAGGGTTATTATTGAAAGAATTAGAGGTAAAACAGAGAGTAGGATTGCAGATGAGCAAGGAGGCTTTAGAGTGGATAGGGGATGTCTAGATGAAGTGTTTACATTGAAGCATATACGTGAACAGTATTTCGATAAAGGTAGGGAAGTTTTCATTGCATTGATAATTTAGAAAAGGCATATGATAGAGTGGATAGGGGAGCTATGTGGCAGATGTTGCAAGTACAGTGGAACCTCAAAAATCAAACTGCTCCCAACTCAACCAATTATATAAGTGTATTTTTGTAAGTGCTTTTATAAGTGTATTTTTGAGGGTTTGAAATGGACTAATCTAATTTACATTATTCCTGATGGGAATAAATTCATTCGCTAATGGCACTTGGACAGCCTTCTGGACTGAAGAAAGTTTGATATTTGAGGTTCCACTGTATATAGAATGGGTATTAAGATACTAAATGCTGTAAAGAGTTTTTATGAGGATAGTGTGGCTCAGGTTAGGGTGTGTAGAAGAGAGGGAGATTACTTCCCAGGAAAAGTAGGTCTTAGACAGGGATGTGTAATGTCACCATGGTTGTTTAATATATTTATAGATGGGGATGTAAAAGAAGCAAATGCTAGGATGTTGGGGAGAGGGGTGGGGTTAAATTATGGGGAATCAAACACAAAATGAGAGTTGACACAGTTACTTTTTGCTGATGATACTGTGCTTTTGGGAGATTCTAGAGAGAATTTGTAAAGGTTAGTGGATGAGTTTGGGAGGGCATGTAAAGTTGAAAGTGTAAATTTTACCTTATTCCTAGGAATGACCCTCATATTGTAGATAGTCTTAATGACCCTCGTGTTATCTTCATTATAGAATAATAAGAAAATATTATAACCTTTATATTATAATAATAAGGTAAACGGACCCCAATGGAAGTAAGTCACTGTCTGACTTTTTTGGGTTATCCCAGGTTCTCTACACATATGCTGCTATGTATGATAATTCTATGTAACTGTATTTGTGTATACCTGAATAAACTTACTTACTTATAACACAGATAAGAGTAAGATGATAAGGATATTAAACAAGTCAGGTAAAGAAGAATCGGATATCTCACTGGAGGGAGTATGGAAGAAGGGTTTTTTTTCCTTTTCACGTTAGATGGGTGCAGAAACATGCTCAAAGTGTGGAAATGAGTTATTGAGTATAGGAGTGAGCTGAAGGTCGGTGAAGATGTAGGAGTTGGAGGGAGCTTGGTAATTTCCAGTGGGTGTGAGAGTTGGAGGCACACCAATACAGGTCTCCCTCAACATCTGCAAGGGTTAGGGGATCAAGAACCTCGCGAATGTTGAAAAATCGTGAATGTTTGGTGCCCCAATATACTGTAAGGAAATATAATACAATACTGCTTCCTTAACTTACTGAACCATGAACAATCATAAAACATGAAAATCCCATAAAATATTGCACTAGTGCCAGCCCCTTTGGTAAAGGTGAGAAAAACTATAGAATTCAAGATAGAACTCGTAGCAGAATACCAAAGTGGAGGAGGAAGAGAGAGGGGAGAATGTGCCTTCTTCAGTGATTCATTGATTCTATGATATGTACGATACTAAAAGAGCACAAGTCGATAGAGGCTACAGCGCCATCCTACAAAATAACAAATTGCATTTGGGTCACATGCCTTAGTTTGCATCTTGGACAAAATGCAGAAGATTTAGAGAAATGATTCACAATGCCGTGCAAGCTACGTTTAAGCCTCACTACCTGGGAAGTTGTTGTGGTGGCCATCTTGGGTGTGGGAGTAGCAGAAATGGCCTGTTGGGCACGATGGTCCATCTGTGGGAGAGCAACTGGTTCCTCCACCTCCATCGGTCGGGCCTTCCCATGACTCTTGTAATTCTTTGGGCAGCACACAAATTCCACACCAGAGAAAACATCAATACCACAGGGAAGAAGCATGGCAAAGGACTTGAGGGTCATTCTGCGAGCACCACATGCTCGGTCCGCAGTGGTGTTCCACCGATCAAACTCCCAGCAGCGTGACTGGTTGTGGATGTGATCAAAGAGACAACCTTCAGGTACCAGCAAAGCATCAGACTGGAATGATCCTTCTGAAATAAAAAAAATTAGGTCACTTTATGCAACAGCTCCAATTTTATGCATAAAAGCATTTAAACTATCTGCACAGACTTTTTTACCACTAAATTGCAATTTGTAGATAACTTTAGAGGCCATTTTGATTCATCCTGGACCATGCAACAGCTGAGAGGAAAATGTGAGAAAGAGACAATTTCTCTTTTTGTGATTTTATAATGGAACAGGATGGAGCAAAGCACTGTTTAAAGTTTCCTTTACCACACCATATAGGCACGAATAGTTCCAGCCACAATATTGTGACATATTCTTTAACGATGCTATTACTGTATATCTGTATCTGTAGACAATTCTGGTTCCAAATTAGGCACCAACCACCTGATCAATCAGGTTGTTGGTGCTGGCCACATGTAGTCCAAAAGGCACTACAGCCTGGTTGATCATGGCTACCAGGTATATTGCTCTGTACTGTATTAGAAGTCTTCAGTTTGCCATTTAAGAAAACTTTTTCTCTGGTGAAGACTTATGTTATTTATTTCACAAGTTTCAGTATCTATCCTTCAAATTTAGTTCACAATAATTATTCTATGTTCCCGAGTTTATCAAAAACTACATTACCAACTAAGGTCAGTCAAAAACATTATATGTATACAAGTACAATAGAGCTCCACTTATGACACTGAAAATAATTTTAGCACTAGCATTCAAAGCTTAAAAGCTCCTTTCCCATTAACACTCATGTTATAAATGGAGCTGGGCCCACCATGAGCCAGGCTTATCTGGTGCTTGTATGATCAACCAGACTGAGGCTGCTGGCAAATGCATCCATTACAGTTTGGTTGATCCAGCACTTGGCAAGTTTCCTCTTGAAGAATTTTACACTTGTTCTAGCAATGTTTCTGATATCTGATTTCTTCTGGGACAATGAATGTGCCCCCTGTTTCTAACTGGGTTATTTTACATATCTCTCACTCCGGTACATTGTTATGGCAGTGCGTAGATTTGAGACTAAGCCCTCAAGTACTTTCCATGTATATATGATCATGTACTTTCTCTCTCTCTCTCTCTCCTGCTCCAATGGGTACATATTTAAGACTGTGAAGTGTTCCCAGTAATTTAAATGGCTTACTGATTCTTTTTTATTTATTTTATTAACACACTGGCCGATTCCCACCAAGGCAGGGTGGCCCGAAAAAGAAAAACTTTCACCATCATTCACTCCATCACTGTCTTGCCAGAAGGGTGCTTTACACTACAGTTTTTAAACTGCAACTTTAACACCCCTGATTCTATCCAAACAATAAATGATCAATCTTTATGACAGTCCATAGACCCATCTTCTGACAAGTCACTCCCAAAATCTTAATATTTCCACTTTCTCCATACTCCCCCCCTGCAATTTGATATGCAACCTATTACTGCCTAGATGTTTTTGTTACCCTCATTACCTTCCTCTTTTCTATATTCACTTTTAATTTCCTACTTTTGCATTCACTTTTAAATTCATCCACCAACCTTTACAACTTGTCTTTAGAGCCTTTCAAAAGAAGAGTGTCATTTGCAAAGAGAAATTTGACAACTCCCACTCTGTACAGTGGACCCTCAGTTATCGGCCGTAATCTGTTTCAGAAGGTTGGCCTAAATCCGAAAAGGCCAAAAACCGAAATAATATTTCCCATAAGAATTAATGTAAATCCAATTAATCTGTTTCAGACACCCAAAAATATTAACACTAAATATATTTTTTACAGATTAACTATACAGTGGACCCCCGGATAACGATCAGCTCCCAACTCGACCAATTATGTAAGTTTATTTTTGTAAGTGCTTTTATAGGTGTATTTTTAGGGGTCTGAAATGGACTAATCTAATTCACAATATTTCTTATGGGAACAAATTCGGTCTATAACGGCACCCAAACAGAATTCTGGATTGAAATAACATCGTTATGCGGGGGTCCACTGTAGTTGTACATGCAGGAAACAATGAGAAATAAACATAAAGCACAAATTTTAATAAAAAATGAACTTTACATACCTTTATTGATGACTCTTGTTGGTGTATTGAAGAAGAAAGGAGGGGAGAGGGAGTTAGGAATCCCCAACTCCCTCTCCCCTCTGAGTTGTGTAGCCCCCCCCCCCCCAGGCTACACTACACAGCCATATTACTACCATGTTCACTGAGTTTAATTGTTTCTAAAGACTATCTTTAGATGCCATCATAAACAAAGTAATGAATAATTCATGCCGAGAATTGTAAACAAATGCACATGAAGGGGGGTTACTGGGCGAGACACCAGATTCACAGTTTTCTCTAATGCTGAACCAGAGAAAATGTAATGTTTACTCTTCACCCTCCTCCTCCTCCTTGATTAGCCAGTACTCTCCACTCGATAGCACATAAACATTGCATGTTTATATGCTATATGCTTTGTAATGTGTTTCTTATATAATTAACCCTTAAACTGTCCAAACGTAGATCTACTTTTGCACCCTTAGCGCTCCGAACATAGATCTACATTTTTTTACCTAAGAAACAATGTAAAATTGAATGTAGATCTACGTTCTGAACGCTACGTGTGCAAACGTAGATCAACGTTTGGACAGTTTAAGGGTTAAAGAAAATATCATGGATTAATGAAAATGTCTATATTAACCTAAGATAAGACAATGTGCCCAAGAGTGATTATTATTAAACATACATCACATATAAACATTGCATGTTTTTATATAGTACTATGTAACATGTTTCTTATATAATTTTGAAGACAATATCATAGATGGATTCATGAAAATGTCTATATTAACCTAAGAAAAGACACTTAATGTGCTCAAGAGTGATTTATTATGCGTCCAATATGGCCGATCTCCAAAATAACGTCAGATAACCAGGATAGAATTTTGGCCAAAAAAAGCAGGCGAAAACTGAATTGGCCATTATCCGGAACGGCCGATAAAAAAAGGGTCCACTGTATTAGATGCAACATCTAATCCTACACCTCTCCCCAACACTCTAGCATTCACTTCTTTTACAAGCCCATCTGTAAACATGTTAAACAACCATGGTGACATCACACATCCCAGTCTCTTGAGTTCTACTTTCACTGGTAAATATTTTTATGTAAGAATTCTAAAATTTTCTGCAAAGAATAAAAATATTAATTACTTGCAATAGGGGAGCAATTACAATCTAAAGTCATCAGTTCATTCCAGTATCAGTATTTATGTAAAAAAATACCATTCAATCACAGTATGGAAGGCAAAAATTACTTAAGCACTGTCCAATGTTAAGCCATCCATTTAGAAAATTAGCTTAAAGATTAAAATATATAATACAGCCTCTCCTCACTTAGCGATGTGCTCATTTACAGATGACTTGGACTTACAATGGGCTCTCTGACCAGTATGAAAACTTAAATAATATATATTAAGAGCTGATTTCCTCTATTCTGTTTATTAAAATATACAGTACACCACTGTATAAGCTTTTAAAAATGTATACTAAAAATTTTATAAATGGTGCCAAGATGACATTAAAACAATATCAAAGATGGTTGACATAAACCCACTACCATCACAGTATGCTCCTTGCTAAGCAACAAAATTGTTTACCAACGTGGTTTTCGGAACTGAATTCCATCGTTAAGTGGGGAGAGGCTTTATACAAATACACACATGTACATCTAAAAATAACAAGCTGTGGAGTATTATATATATTACTATTATTGTTATTGTTATTAATTATTATTAGTTATATTAAAAATATGTGGTTCCCTTGCACAGATCAGAGGTATACAGTACAGTACAGGTCAGCCATCACTAATCAGGCAATTAGTAATCTGGTTCCATCAGTAATCTGGCACTAATTTCGGTTAGCATAATTTCAAATTTCCGGGGTCGCCACACCAACCTGCCGCTACTGTTTGGTGGTGCTACTTGCTGTGTAAGTCATTCCAATGTCTTTCTCCATTTATTGTTATAACATGCTCACTTTTAGCCCTAGACATGGTTCCAATGAATAAAAGAAATGCTTCTCGTTGTGTAAAGCACATACACCATACACTGTCCATAAAAGACAAGGTGGCTTTGAAGCCACTGTCGGTCGCCATAAGCTCAGTAGTCTACATAACAGTAAAACTTCTATTTTTTTTGTGTGAATAGAAATTCAAAACAGAAAGCAAGTGTAATATAAGAGGGGCCTGAAGACGTGACTAATGAACAGAGAAAATGTTACTTTAGTGCCAGGAATGTCTACATTGTTTATTCTGGACCCTATTTTGAAACTGGCATCTCTTGAAATTTGTGTGAAATTAGCCAAATTACCAATTTCTGACCACTTTACTGGGTAGTTGAAATAGGTAAATGGAAGGTTTCTTGTACTCAATCGACAGAATAGAAGAAATACTAGTGAATTATCTATGAGTTTGGTACACTGGAACAATGGAGAGGGTCAAAAATAGGTCGTGAAGTGGATGAAATCGCTGATGCATAAATATCGTCGTTCGGTTAGGTGTATTCTAACCCAACCACTCTGTAATCTGGTAAAATCACTAATCCAGCACCCTATAGGTCCCGATGGTGCTGGATTAGTGATGGTCAACCTGTATTAAAAAACACTGTGCTTACATCAGTATGGATCATACAGCAAACAAGTTGTGGAGTGCAAAGGCAGGGACTGGATCACACAAGGTATATAATACAGTCATGTATAAATTAAGACCCATATGCAATCTCTGTAATCTGGTAAAATCACTAATCCAGCACCCTATAGGTCCCGATGGTGCTGGATTAGTGATGGTCAACCTGTATTAAAAAACACTGTGCTTACATCAGTATGGATCATACAGCAAACAAGTTGTGGAGAGCAAAGGCAGGGACTGGATCACACAAGGTATATAATACAGTCATGTATAAATTAAGACCCATATGCAATGCTATGATATACTGTCAGTCATTGCAAGCATTGCAAGGGTGGCAAGGAATGGCCCAGTACAAGTCAACAACATCCACACTTTATCAGACAGTACACAGCCATCTAGCTACACAGTGATGATACTCTGATCCCAGAATCCCACACTTGTGAGGTAAGTGAGCAAACTATTGAACCAAAACAACTTTTTAAAATTTCCTCACCCAGGCAGCGGTAAGGCTTGACCCAAGCTGCTGCTTTGCACTTGGCGTGACCAACACGACAAAAATTGGGCACTTTGTAGTAATGTGAAGATTCAACAATGTTGGTGATGTCACGCTCTGGGTACACCTGAAAAAAAAAAAAAAAAAATGTTAGCAAGATTTTCATACAAGAAAAGGGTTGCTAAATCAAGCTGCATTACACATCTAATAGAAGCAATAAAAGACATCTCAGTTGTTAATAGATACTTGACTAGCCTTGCAAGAGTTTAATTATATATGATTTAGTTCATACCGTAAGATAAGATAAGATAAGATTTCGTTCGGATTTTTAACCCCGGAGGGTTAGCCACCCAGGATAACCCAAGAAAGTCAGTGCGTCATCGAGGACTGTCTAACTTATTTCCATTGGGGTCCTTAATCTTGTCCCCCCAGGATGCGACCCACACCAGTCGACTAACACCCAGGTACCTATTTGCTGCTAGGTGAACAGGACAACAGGTGTAAGGAAACGTGTCGGAATGCTTCCACCCGCCGGGAATCGAACCCGGGCCCTCCGTGTGTGAAGCGGGAGCTTTAGCCACCAGGCCACCCATTAATTATAACTGGGAGAGAGAAACTGCCTTTCATTTACAATACAAAAAACCCAAATACAGTACCTAAAGCTTCTTTTTTTTTGCGCAAAAATGCAAATATATAAATACGTAACATATAGTTTATAAATAAGACTGAGATGTTAAGAGCAGGTGGGAATATGATTTTGGAATGTGTGGTGCATGTGTTCAATATATACAGCAGACTGCTGATTAACACACGATCTATTAACACTTTTGCATTAACATGGCTGAAAAATTGTACCAATTTCCACCGAACATGTGGTATGGATCATTTAGCATGGAGTAAATTTAGGGAAAAATGTTGCCCACTACTGGTTCTGTCCTCTCTATCTCGTACAGAGCCTACAAGCATATGTGTCTGATGCCATACTAAGTCTGTGTTAGTAAATCAATAGCTTATCTTTTCATTATCCCATCTCATCTCTGGATAGTAACTATGACACCCAAATGGAATGCTGTGATCTTCAGATAAGCTTAAAAGTGGTGCACGTGTGATGGAGATATTGTAAGCCTACGGTTTGCCTGAGGAATCAAGTCAAACAATTAAAAAGAATAAAGCAAAGATATAAGTCTGACAAGGAGTAACCCAGGTTGTGATCTCATGAAAAAAATGACAAGTCACAACAGCTAAGATGGAGAAGATACTGAATGAGTGGATTAAGCAGAAAACCAAGAGAGGTGCACCACTTAATTTCATCTTAACATAGGAAAAAGATTAAAAGAACTATAAAACAGTGTAGGATGAGGAAGAAAGGACTGAAACAAGAATGTTTGTTCAGTACTTGCTGGTTCCACAAATTCAAATTGTGCAATCAGTTGCATATTAAATTTTCTGGTGAAAATGCTTCTGTTGACCACAGCTGCAGGAAATTTCCATGATGAATTGAAGGAAATTATTTCCGAGGGTGGCTATTAGCCACAGCAAGTGTTTAATGCTCACAAGTGTTTACTGGAAGATGCCATTGAGAACTTGCATCAGTAAGAGAAAAGTGCACCAGGATTCAAGGCAGCAAAAGATTGTTTCAGCTTGCTACCATCTGGTAATGCATCAGGGGATTTTAAGTGTAAACCCATGCTTATCTACAGCTAAATAATTCCCTGTGGTTTGAAAGGTACAGACAAAACCACCATGTCAATTATTGGGTGGTCAAACAAGTCAGTATGGATGACAGATTACTTGCTGAATGGTTTAAGCATCATTATATTCTGGAAGTCACGGTGTACTTGCACAGCAAGAACTTTACATTCAAGATTTTCTTTTTTTCATAATAATCAATGTACTCACCCAGAACTCTTGAAGGAACTGCACCCCACAACTAAAACTATTTTAATGCCAAAAATAGCATCTTCAATACAATTATGGGATTGAGAAGTTGAAGAAATTTAAATGCAATTACACACAAAAAGTGATGTGGAAAGTCACTGGAGCAATGGATGCTGACTCTCTGCCAGACTTCTGGCATAAATTTAACACTGCAGATGCCATCAGTTACATCAAAAGAGCATGGAATGAAGTGCACCAATCAACATTAAAAGCAAATTGGGGAAGATTTGTATCCAAGTGTGGTAAATACTTTCACAGATTTTTCCCTCAGATGAGCGCCAAGTCCAAGAAACTGTCCACATGGCAAGATTACCAGGTTGGGGCACTGAAGAAATGCAGGAGGAATATGTGAATGAGTTCTTAAAAGATGATGATGATAAAAGAAATCCAGAGGAAATGTTGGCGGAGCTCAATGCCCAGCTAAAATGGAAGCAGATAAGACGAAGATGAAAAAGAAAAACCTGCAGAAAAACTGTCAACACTGCAAGTTACACAAGCAGTTCCATGTTGCTGCTAAACTAGCAGACATCAAGGATCCTCCTTTGAGGGGAATAACCAGGAGGGTGTATAAATCCAGGGTGGAAGGGGGAAGAGGAAGAAAGATCTTGGGAATTGTTAGGTCATCACTATCACTAGTTGGAGTCACTATCATATCTGGGTAAAATCAGGATTTCATCTATTTTTTATAATTTAATTTGTACAATATTACATTTGTTTTACAGTTGAGATTTGTTATTTTGTTGTGCAAATGGTAAAACATGTAACCAAACTTAACAAAACTCACCTATGTTAAGTAAAAGGACACAAATGCTACTTTTTTTTTTTTTTTATTCGCCGGTACTCTCCCGGCCCGGGTCTAATGTGACATTTTATTGTGGCAAAGTTTCGCTCTCCAGTAGCTTTATCATGCCCCAATAAAATAACACATTAGTTGCATTTGTATCCTTTTACTTAACATATTGTTGGTAATTCTACCAATATAAATACAAAACTCACCTAACATAAAATAACCTAATGGCACATATATTTGTTTACATTTGGCAGGTGCATGACATGACTCAAATGTTGATTCCCTCGAACGTGCTATACAACCACAGCTAATGTGCACTATTTTTGCTTGTATCTCCCAAAATAATAATTTGCTCATGAGATACTTACTCATCCCATGGTGTACATAGATTGTATGTACTGTAGAATGTAAATAAATGCCCAAGTTTTGCCGAGGAGAGAACTGGAAGAAGGGGATAAAACTGGGCAGATGCCGCCGTAGCGACAGCAAGCGCAAAAGGTTAACAGCCGAGGCAGCTTAATTATCAGTCGGGTTGTCTGTGCTTGGAGTATGTAAACACCAAAATCGTCACCTTTAAACCTCAAACCAAGAGGGATCCCAGGTTCATTTCCCAAGCATGGTCAAGTGAACTCTGAATGGCATCCTGGGAAAGGAGGGTTATATACGTACCTACAATGGGTGTAGGGGTTATTTTTGAAACTTAAATACTTGTTATTAGTCTATTCAGTATAAATCACGAAGGTTGTGCTAAATTGCATACACTTTTGATGAGTTCCGAGTGTATTTCTAGTCCCAGAGCTCAGTCTTGGGTCAGGCTCGTCTGGTGCTTGTCTGGTCAACCAGGCTGTTGCTGCTGGCGGCCCAATGGCCCACATATCCATAAGAACATAAGAAAGGAGGAACACTGCAGGAGGCCTGTTGGCCCATACTAGGCAGGTCCTTTACAATTCATCCCACTAACAAAACATTTGCCCAACCCAATTTTCAATGCTACCCAAGAAATAAGCTCCGATGTGAAAGTCCCACTCAAATCCAACCCCTCCCACTCATGTACTTATCCAACCTAAATTTGAAACTACCCAAAGTCCCAGCCTCAATAACCCAACTAGGTAGACTGTTCCACTCATCAACTACCCTATTTCCAAACCAATACTTTCCTATGTCCTTTCTAAATCTAAACTTATCTAATTTAAATCCATTACTGCGGGTTCTCTCTTGGAGAGACATCCTCAAGATCTTATTAATATCCCCTTTATTAATACCTATCTTCCACTTATACACTTCGATCAGGTCTCCCCTCATTCTTCGTCTAACAAGTGAACGTAACTTAAGAGTCTTCAATCTTTCTTCATAAGGAAGATTTCTAATGCTATGTATTAATTTAGTCATCCTACGCTGAATGTTTTCTAATGAATTTATGTCCATTCTGTAATATGGAGACCAGAACTGAGCTGCATAATCTAGGTGAGGCCTTACTAATGATGTATAAAGCTGCAGTATGACCTCTGGACTTCTGTTGCTTACACTTCTTGATATAAATCCCAGTAATCTATTTGCCTTATTACGTACGCTTAGGCATTGCTGTCTTGGTTTAAGGTTGCTGCTCACCATAACCCCCAAGTCCTTTTCGCAATCTGTATGGCTAAGTTCTACATCATTTAACTTACAAGTACTAGGGTTATGGGCACTCCCAAGCTTCAGAACCTTGCATTTATCTACATTGAACTGCATCTGCCACTTTTCTGACCAAGAATAGAGTTTGTTTAAATCCTCCTGAAGTTCCATAACATCTACGTTTGAATCAATTATCCTACCTATCTTTGTGTCATCGGCGAATTTGCTCATATCACTAGTAATTCCCTCATCAAGATCATTGATATATATTATAAACAACAACGGGCCCAAGACTGATCCCTGTGGAACGCCACTTGTTACAGATCCCCACTCGGATTTAACCCCATTTATGGACACACTCTGCTTCCTGTCAGTGAGCCATGACTCGATCCACGAGAGCACTTTTCCCCCAATGCCATGAGCTGCCACTTTCTTTAACAGTCTATGGTGCGGAACTCTATCAAAAGCCTTACTAAAATCTAAGTAAATAATATCAAATTCTTTATCGTGGTCTACAGCCTCAAAAGCTTTACTGAAGAAAGTTAATAAATTAGTTAGACAAGACCGGCCTCTTGTGAATCCATGCTGAGTATCCTTAATCAAGCTATGCTTATCGAGATGGCTTCTTATAATCTCAGCTATAATTGACTCTAGTAATTTGCCTACAATTGAGGTCAGGCTTACTGGGCGGTAATTTGACGGTAACGGCTTGTCCCGTTTTAAAAATAGGAATTACATTAGCCACCTTCCACATATCAGACACTACACCTGTTTGAAGAGATAAATTAAAAATATTAGTTAATGGTTCACAGAGTTCCATTTTGCATTCCTTAAGAACCCTTGAAAAAACCTCATCAGGACCCGGCGACTTATTTTGCTTCAGTCTGTCTATCTGCTTCACAACCATTTCACTAGTGACTGTGATGTTACATAATTTATCTTCTTCTAGCCCACTATAAAAATTAATTACTGGAATATTGTTAGTGTCTTCCTGTGTAAAAACTGAGAGAAAATAATTATTTAAAATCGAGCACATTTCATTCTCTTTGTAAGTAAGGTGCCCATAGTTATTTTTAAGGGGACCTATCTTATCTCTAACTTTTGTTCTATCGACTTGGAAAAAACTTTTTGGGTTAGTTTTAGAATCCTTAGCAACTTTAATTTCATAGTCCCTTTTAGCTTTTCTTATCCCCTTTTTAATGTCCCTCTTAATGTCAATATACTGATTCATAAGATGACCCTCGCCTCTTTTGATACGCCTATAAATTCCTTTCTTATGCCCTAGTAGATATTTGAGCCTATTATTCATCCATTTTGGGTCATTTCTATTTGATCTAATTTCTTTATATGGGATAAACGTTCTTTGAGCAGCATGTATAGTGTTCAGAAAACTGTCATATTGATAGCTCTCTTCGTTACCCCAGTCAACAGATGATAAGTGTTCTCTAAGCCCATCGTAATCTGCTAAGCGAAAATCTGGGACTGTTATTGAGTTATCCCTACTATCGTACTTCCATCAATGCTAAATGTAATTGATTTGTGATCGCTAGCACCCAGTTCCTCTGAAATTTCTAAATTATTAACAAGGGATTCATTGTTTGCCATAACTAAGTCAAGCAGGTTATTTCCCCTCGTAGGTTCTGTCACAAACTGCTTCAAAAAACAATCCTGAACTACTTCTAAGAAGTCGTATGATTCTAAATTCCCAGTCAAGAAATTCCAATCAATATGACTAAAGTTGAAGTCTCCTAGAATTACTACATTATTGTGCCTTGTGGCCTTAACAATTTCCTCCCATAGTAATCTCCCTTGGTCCCTATCTAAGTTTGGGGGACGGTATATCACTCCTAAAATCAGTTTTTCATGCCCCTCTGAAAATTCTATCCAAACAGACTCTGTATGTGTTACTTCAGACTTAATACCCGTTTTTATGCAGCAGTTCAAGCGATCTCGGACATACAATGCCACCCCACCCCCCTTCCCGATACTTCTATCTACTTGGAACAATTTAAAACCCTGAATATGACATTCCGCAGGCATGTCCCAACTTTTTGAATTAAACCACGTCTCAGTTAAGGCAAATACATTAATGTTACCTGCACTAGCAACTAATCTCAACTCGTCCATCTTATTCCTAGCACTACGGCAATTAGCATAATAAACATTGAAAGACTCTCCTTTCTCTTTACCCTTCCTGCTCATTTCTGTTTTTCTACTAAACCTATTACTGTCCTTATCACCCAAAGTCACTGGCTTTTCAATATCTACCTCGTTCTGCTTATTACTAGTTCCCCTAGAACTCGTAATATTACTACACTGGGACTTCACTGTTTTCCTGCCAAAACCCATACCACTAACTATTCCTAGTTTAAAGTCCTAACTGCTCCCTCCACTGCAGTTGCCAGTGCTACCACCCCAGACCTAGATAAGTGAACCCCATCCCTGGCATACATGTCATTTCTGCCATAGAAGAGGTCCCAGTTGTCAATGAATGTTACCGCATTTTCCTTACAGTATTTGTCCAGCCAGCAATTGACACCAATTGCCCTGGACAACCATTCATTTCCAACTCCCCTCCTTGACAAAATACCACATATGACAGGGTTCCCACCCTTACTCCTAATTATTTCTATTGCTGACCTATACCTGCTAATCAGGTCTTCACTCCTACGTCTGCCAACATCGTTGCCTCCAGCACTGAGACAGATAATAGGATTGCTCCCATTACCTCTCATGATGTCATCCAGACGGCTAACAATATCCTTCATCCCAGCCCCAGGAAAGCAAACTCTCTGTCTCCTACTCCTGTCCTTCAAGCAGAACGCCCTATCCATATACCTAACTTGGCTATCCCCAACAACAACAATATTCTTACCTTCCTTAATGTCGTTCTTCGTGACGTTCCCAGTAGTCGACTCACATTCGTCTCCATCAGAGACTGGCTGATCTGGCTCCTGGTGGAGATGCTTGTCCAGTCTGAGACCACGAATGTTCGCATAATGTTTTCTCATGGTGCCTACGGTGCTCCTACTTTTCAATGGGCTTACTGCACTTCCCCACATCTCTCTCATTTCAGTATGCTATGGCAGTGTGCAGATTTGGGACTAGGGTCTAAGTATCGCTTCTACATATATACCACACTCCCGCATATGTATCACTCCTGCACTGTATCTCCTACATACATATCACACACACATGTCGAGTACTTTCCACATATATATTATCAATTATCTCTCGTCCCTCTGCCCCAACAAGTATATATTTAGGACTTCCAAGTGTTCCCAGTAATTTAAATGCTTTATTGGCTCTATGCGGGCTGTAAATGATCTATCGGTTCGGGTTTCCCCCCTTTACACTGAATGGTCTTAACATATCCCCACATACCACTATAACATGAAGGTTGCTCTGGTGAGCTTGAACTAATTAAGAGCCTGACTACATTGCATACATCACACAGTAACAAATAGCAAATAGGATAAATTCAAATTTATAATTCACAAATAAGTCTCAGGGCTCACTTCAATGTGGACGATGTTCTACCTAGAATATTCCCTCCCAAGTACATGTATCTCAATGGTCATAATCATAACCATAATTTTTAAAGGGGTGGGCCGTTAAGCCAGCGGAAGGCCTAAGTCAGATGATCAAAAGCTCCAGCTGCGGGTCATCATATAACTAAGACCCACGTCAGGAAACACTTGTCCTGTTTCCTGACAAACCTTAGCTAACCTAACCTCCCTATCCCTAGTGTGATCTTTCATATCGGAAGTGAAGTTAAATTGTACATTCTTAACGAGTCTTCAAGGTGCCTTGTATGTTTTCAGGAAGACTGGTGACTTAATTTCGATATCTCCACTTTAAATGGCAATTCCTCTAGCAGTAATCGCCCAGGATAATTTTAAAGACTAAAGAATGAGAAAGGTATTGTCAGGTCCCTCAATTCCTGTTAAAAAGAGCCGAAGTCTACACCTGACTTAAAATAGTTTTAGTATTACCATTTACGTAATATAAATCAACACCTGACCTAAAACAGTAATACCGCTGAGGTAAGATAAATTAACACCAAACTTAAAACAGTTTTGCCGCTCTGATGTAAAATAAATCAACACCAAACTTAAAACAGTATTACCGCTGAGATAATATCTCAGACTGTGCTGGTTGGCGCCCCCTTAGAGACGCCATGAATACCAAACTCTAATTCTTGATTTTAATTAATAACACTTTTTCACCAGTTCATTTAACTGTCTCCCTTTGCGAAACAAACTTAATATTAATGAACGCGTCAACTGTAAAAATTGTGTAGTGTGAACTTAAATGGATATTAAATTATAACATTTTAATTAACATGTTCAGTCAATATCTGCGTCATTTATCTTTAACTCTAAACAGTATGGAAATACTTCTTGGCAAACTTACTTTAATTTAACTCGGGACGTAAATGCAGTCGTACATTTAATATTATGTACATTAATTATTTTAATCATGAGAGAACTAATAACTCCTATAAAATACAATTCAATAATAATTATTAATAAACTTTAAACGATAAAAATTTAAAAAATCACAATAGGGCTGAGCTTAAATAAACTCCAATAGGAGTTTATTTATACGACTCAACGTCGTATAAAAAATGAAAAAGGAATGTGGGAAAAACTATGAGCTGGTAGAACAAGTCATTACTTAAACTCCTCAGCATGTGCAAATGCAACTGCGTACTAAGGAACGGACATCAGACAGCATACTAACCATAACAACCCATGTAGTGGAGGTGTATAATTTACAAGTCACTAGATTCCTTTGGGATATTCAATGGTTTTAACATTAAACGTTGCAAACGTCACTATTAATTCGCTGCAACCATTATCAATTTTCAGTTAATTTTAATAATTTGTTTATATAAATATTAATTTGCTGTTATTGTAACTAAATAGTCCCAGTCCAAACTATACCAAAATTCATTACAAATCCTAGGCTGAAAGTACTACTGCTATTACCATTATGACAATTACTATTACTGTTGTTATTACATTGCATTGCATTTCAGTTCATGGATACTACAGTAACACACAGTTGCTATGAGATAGTGTCGGACACTCACGTTAAACAACCATAGTGGTCAGTGGTCAGTCGTCACGTGAGGTCACAGACCCTGAGCTGCTTTGGGGATTAGCGTGGACGGTTACAAAGCATGGCTTGCTTCTGCAGTGTTTTAAAAACTGAGGTTGGAGAGTTGAAGGAGGAGGTCTTGCTTCTCCAGGAGGAGATTAGGAGGCTGAAGGTCCACCTCAATGGGTCTGGGAGAGAGTGTGAGGTGGCTGGAGTTGTGGGGAATGAGACTTCTAGCAGTGAGGTGCAGTCTGTCTCTCGCTGTGATGAGGCTGTAGTTGGGGAGGTAGCAACGGCTACCAGCAGTGAGGTGCAGCCCAGCACCTGCTACAAGTGGCGAGTTGTTCACAGTAATGGGAGGCGCATCAGAGTAAGGAAAGTTAAGAGTGAAGATCTGAAGGTAGGAAATCGCTTCTCTGTTCTCCAGGATGAATGTACTTCAGTGGCCAGTGAAGGTAAGGGTACTACTGCCCCTGCTAATGAAGGTAAGCGCATTCTTGTGGTTGGTGACTCTCAGGTAAGATATATTGACCGTGCTTTTTGTAATAGGAATAAGAAGATGAGAGATAGAGTGTGCTTCCCTGGAGCTGGTGTTGGGGACATTGTCAACAGGCTGGATAATATCATGTCAGGTAATGGGAACAAGCCCATTATCTGTCTCAGTGCTGGTGGAAATGATATTGGGAAGGGTAGGAGAGAAGAGCTGCTAGATAAGTACAGGTCAGCTATAGATTTCATTAAGTCTAAGGGAGGGATCCCAATCATATGTAGCATCTTGCCTAGAAGGGGAGTAGGAAATGAATGGTTGTCTAGGGCAATTGGTGTAAATTGCTGGCTAGACAGATACTGCAAGGAACTTGCAATCCCATTCATTGACAACTGGAACAACTTTTATGGCAAACATGATATGTATGCAAGGGATGGGGTACATCTCTCTGGGGCAGGGGTGGTAGCACTTGCAGACTCGATTGAGAAGGCCATTGGTGAAATGCCTATGATTTTAAACTGATGGAAGATAGAGGTATGGGTGTGTGTGGGAAACAAGCAGGTTGCAACACTAGGGTTGGAAACAGTAAATGTATAAAAGGCATTCAGCATGAAGTTATAAATAAAGACAATAGAACAGGTCAGCAAACAAAGGGGGACAGCAGAGGGCAGCAAGGGACTAGCTCCCTTAAGGTTTACTATACTAATAGCAGGAGTGTTAGAAATAAGATAGATGAGCTAAGATTAATTGCAAGTGCAGGAAACATAGATATTATTGCTATAACAGAGACCTGGCTCAATCTGAAAGATAGAGAGATGCCCTCTGAATGTCACATACAAGGCTATAAATTATTCCACACTGACAGGGTCAACAGGAAAGGTGGTGGAGTAGCGATGTATGTCAGAGACAACTTAAATTGTTGTGTTAGACAAGATATTAAATTAGAAGCGTCAGCCACTGAATCTGTTTGGTTACAGCTTCTCGAGGGCCGAGAAAAACTAATTTTGGGTGTGATTTACAGGGCCCCAAATCTGGATAGGGAGTGCAGTAAACTTCTATGGGACGAAATTCGTAAGGCATCTACATACGAAAATGTTGTGCTAATGGGAGATTTCAACTATAGACAGATTGACTGGAGCAATTTGACAGGAAATTTAGAGTCGGGTGACTTTCTTGACACGATCCAGGATTGTTTTTTAAAACAGTTTGTGACAGAGCCAACTAGGGGAAATAACCTCCTTGACTTGGTTCTTGCCAGTAGGGAAACACTAATTAATAATCTTGAGGTTAATGATGAGCTTGGGGAGAGTGATCACAAATCACTCAGTTTTAATATATCATGGAATTCCCCTAATAATGGCAATCAAGTCTCCGTCCCTGACTTTCGCTTGGCTGATTTCATAGGACTGAAAAATTACTTAGGTGGGCTGAACTGGAATGACCTGACTAAGGGTCAGGTAGGTGGTGATGGTTGCCGATATGATGCTTTCCAGGGCATAGTTCTAGCTGCTCAGTCAAATTATGTTCCAAATAGGGAAATCAGATCAAACAAAAATGATCCTAAATGGATGAACAATAGATTAAAATATCTGATTGGTCAAAAGAGAGGCATATATAGGCAAATCAAAAGAGGAGAGGGGCAATTAAGAAATCGATATATTCAGTTAAAGAGAGAAATAAAAAAGGGAATTAGAAAAGCAAAAAGAGATTATGAGGTTAAAGTTGCAAAAGAATCGAAGACTAACCCAAAAGGATTCTTTCAGGTATACAGAAGTAAGATCAGGGACAAGATAGGCCCACTCAAAAGTTCCTCGGGTCAGCTCACTGACAGTGATAAGGAAATGTGTAGAATTTTTAACACATACTTCCTCTCAGTTTTTACACAGGAGGATACCAGCGATATTCCAGTAATGATAAATTATGTAGAACAGGACGATAATAAACTGTGCACTATTAGGGTCACAAGTGACATGGTCCTTAGGCAAATAGATAAATTAAAACCTAACAAATCCCCAGGCCCTGATGAACTGTATGCAAGGGTTCTAAAGGAATGTAAAGAGGAGCTTAGCACACCTTTGGCTAATCTTTTCAACATATCACTACAAACTGGCATGGTGCCAGATAAGTGGAAAATGGCAAATGTGATACCTATTTTCAAAACAGGTGACAGGTCCTTAGCTTCGAACTATAGACCAATAAGCCTAACCTCCATAGTGGGAAAATTTATGGAATCAATAATTGCCGAGGCAGTTCGTAGCCATCTTAAAAAGCATAAATTAATCAACGAATCTCAGCATGGTTTTACAAAGGGGCGTTCCTGCCTTACGAATTTATTAACTTTTTTCACTAAGGTATTTGAGGAGGTAGATCATGGTAATGAATATGATATTGTGTATATGGACTTCAGTAAGGCTTTTGACAGGGTCCCACATCAGAGACTATTGAGGAAAATTAAAGCACATGGAATAGGAGGAGAAATTTTTTCCTGGATAGAGGCATGGTTGACAAATAGGCAGCAGAGAGTTTGCATAAATGGGGAGAAATCAGAGTGGGGAAGCGTCACGAGCGGTGTTCCACAGGGGTCAGTGTTGGGCCCCCTGCTGTTCACAATCTACATAAACGACATAGATGAGGGCATAAAGAGCGACATCGGCAAGTTTGCCGATGACACCAAAATAGGCCGTCGAATTCATTCTGACGAGGACATTCGAGCACTCCAGGAAGATTTGAATAGACTGATGCAGTGGTCGGAGAAGTGGCAGATGCAGTTTAATATAGACAAATGCAAAGTTCTAAATGTTGGACAGGACAATAACCATGCCACATATAAACTAAATAATGTAGATCTTAATATTACGGATTGCGAAAAAGATTTAGGAGTTCTGGTTAGCAGTAATCTGAAGCCAAGACAACAGTGCATAAGTGTTCGCAATAAAGCTAATAGAATCCTTGGCTTCATATCAAGAAGCATAAATAATAGGAGTCCTCAGGTTGTTCTTCAACTCTATACATCCTTGGTTAGGCCTCATTTAGATTATGCTGCACAGTTTTGGTCACCGTATTACAGAATGGATATAAATTCTCTGGAAAATGTACAAAGGAGGATGACAAAGATGATCCCATGTATCAGAAACCTTCCCTATGAGGATAGACTAAGGGCCCTGAAACTGCACTCTCTAGAAAGACGTAGAATTAGGGGGGATATGATTGAGGTGTATAAATGGAAGACAGGAATAAATAAAGGGGATGTAAATAGTGTGCTGAAAATATCTAGCCTAGACAGGACTCGCAGCAATGGCTTTAAGTTGGAAAAATTCAGATTCAGGAAGGATATAGGAAAGTACTGGTTTGGTAATAGAGTTGTGGATGAGTGGAACAAACTCCCAAGTACCGTTATAGAGGCCAGAACGTTGTGTAGCTTTAAAAATAGGTTGGATAAATACATGAGTAGATGTGGGTGGGTGTGAGTTAGACCTGATAGCTTGTGCTAACAGGTCGGTTGCCGTGTTCCTCCCTTAAGTCAATGTGACCTGACCTGACTAGGTTGGGTGCATTGGCTTAAGCCGGTAGGAGACTTGGACCTGCCTCGCATGGGCCAGTAGGCCTTCTGCAGTGTTCCTTCGTTCTTATGTTCTTATGTTCTTATGAAAAAGTGACGGCAACATCGAGAAATATAGCGAGTTTGTAAGAGTATGCAAAGATCATTATGCTTGAAAAAAATATAAACCCAAACTGATTTTACTACCATTTCGACTAGGTGCCGTTACTCACAAGAACACAAGAACGAAGGAACACTGCAGAAGGCCTACTGGCCCATGCGAGGCAGGTCCAAGTCCCTACCGGCTTAAGCCAATGCACCCAACCTAGTCAGGTCAGGTCACATTGACTTAAGGGAGGAACACGGCAACCGACCTGTTAGCACAAGCTATCAGGTCCAACTAACACCCACCCACATCTACTCATGTATTTATCCAACCTATTTTTAAAGCTACACAACGTTCTGGCCTCTATAACGGTACTTGGGAGTTTGTTCCACTCATCCACAACTCTATTACCAAACCAGTACTTTCCTATATCCCTCCTGAATCTGAATTTTTCCAACTTAAAACCATTGCTGCGAGTCCTGTCTAGGCTAGATATTTTCAGCACACTATTTACATCCCCTTTATTTATTCCTGTCTTCCACTTATAAACCTCAATCATATCCCCCCTAATTCTACGTCTTTCTAGAGAGTGCAGTTTCAGGGCCCTTAGTCTATCCTCATAGGGAAGGTTTCTGATACATGGGATCATCTTTGTCATCCTCCTTTGTACATTTTCCAGAGAATTTATATCCATTCTGTAATACGGTGACCAAAACTGTGCAGCATAATCTAAATGAGGCCTAACCAAGGATGTATAGAGTTGAAGAACAACCTGAGGACTCCTATTATTTATGCTTCTTGATATGAAGCCAAGGATTCTATTAGCTTTATTGCGAACACTTATGCACTGTTGTCTTGGTTTCAGATTACTGCTAACCAGAACTCCTAAATCTTTTTCGCAATCCGTAATATTAAGATCTACATTATTTAGTTTATATGTGGCATGGTTATTGTCCTGTCCAACATTTAGAACTTTGCATTTGTCTATATTAAACTGCATCTGCCACTTCTCCGACCACTGCATCAGTCTATTCAAATCTTCCTGGAGTGCTCGAATGTCCTCGTCAGAATGAATTCGACGGCCTATTTTGGTGTCATCGGCAAACTTGCCGATGTCGCTCTTTATGCCCTCATCTATGTCGTTTATGTAGATTGTGAACAGCAGGGGGCCCAACACTGACCCCTGTGGAACACCGCTCGTGACGCTTCCCCACTCTGATTTCTCCCCATTTATGCAAACTCTCTGCTGCCTATTTGTCAACCATGCCTCTATCCAGGAAAAAATTTCTCCTCCTATTCCATGTGCTTTAATTTTCCTCAATAGTCTCTGATGTGGGACCCTGTCAAAAGCCTTACTGAAGTCCATATACACAATATCATATTCATTACCATGATCTACCTCCTCAAATACCTTAGTGAAAAAAGTTAATAAATTCGTAAGGCAGGAACGCCCCTTTGTAAAACCATGCTGAGATTCGTTGATTAATTTATGCTTTTCAAGGTGGCTACGAACTGCCTCGGCAATTATTGATTCCATAAATTTTCCCACTATGGAGGTTAGGCTTATTGGTCTATAGTTCGAAGCTAAGGACCTGTCACCTGTTTTGAAAATAGGTATCACATTTGCCATTTTCCACTTATCTGGCACCATGCCAGTTTGTAGTGATATGTTGAAAAGATTAGCCAAAGGTGTGCTAAGCTCCTCTTTACATTCCTTTAGAACCCTTGCATACAGTTCATCAGGGCCTGGGGATTTGTTAGGTTTTAATTTATCTATTTGCCTAAGGACCATGTCACTTGTGACCCTAATAGTGCACAGTTTATTATCGTCCTGTTCTACATAATTTATCATTACTGGAATATCGCTGGTATCCTCCTGTGTAAAAACTGAGAGGAAGTATGTGTTAAAAATTCTACACATTTCCTTATCACTGTCAGTGAGCTGACCCGAGGAACTTTTGAGTGGGCCTATCTTGTCCCTGATCTTACTTCTGTATACCTGAAAGAATCCTTTTGGGTTAGTCTTCGATTCTCTTGCAACTTTAACCTCATAATCTCTATTTGCTTTTCTAATTCCCTTTTTTATTTCTCTCTTTAACTGAATATATCGATTTCTTAATTGCCCCTCTCCTCTTTTGATTTGCCTATATATGCCTCTCTTTTGACCAATCAGATATTTTAATCTATTGTTCATCCATTTAGGATCATTTTTGTTTGATCTGATTTCCCTATTTGGAACATAATTTGACTGAGCAGCTAGAACTATGCCCTGGAAAGCATCATATCGGCAACCATCACCACCTACCTGACCCCTAGTCAGGTCATTCCAGTTCAGCCCACCTAAGTAATTTTTCAGTCCTATGAAATCAGCCAAGCGAAAGTCAGGGACGGAGACTTGATTGCCATTATTAGGGGAATTCCATGATATGTTAAAACTGAGTGATTTGTGATCACTCTCCCCAAGCTCATCATTAACCTCAAGATTATTCATTAGTGTTTCCCTACTGGCAAGAACCAAGTCAAGGAGGTTATTTCCCCTAGTTGGCTCTGTCACAAACTGTTTTAAAAAACAATCCTGGATCGTATCAAGAAAGTCACCCGACTCTAAATTTCCTGTCAAATTGCTCCAGTCAATCTTCTATAGTTGAAATCTCCCATTAGCACAACATTTTCGTATGTAGATGCCTTACGAATTTCGTCCCATAGAAGTTTACTGCACTCCCTATCAAGATTTGGGGCCCTGTAAATCACACCCAAAATTAGTTTTTCTCGGCCCTCGAGAAGCTGTAACCAAACAGATTCAGTGGCTGACGCTTCTAATTTAATATCTTGTCTAACACAACAATTTAAATTGTCTCTGACATACATCGCTACTCCACCACCTTTCCTGTTGACCCTGTCAGTGTGGAATAATTTATAGCCTTGTATGTGACATTCAGAGGGCATCTCTCTATCTTTCAGATTGAGCCAGGTCTCTGTTATAGCAATAATATCTATGTTTCCTGCACTTGCAATTAATCTTAGCTCATCTATCTTATTTCTAACACTCCTGCTATTAGTATAGTAAACCTTAAGGGAGCTAGTCCCTTGCTGCCCTCTGCTGTCCCCCTTTGTTTGCTGACCTGTTCTATTGTCTTTATTTATAACTTCATGCTGAATGCCTTTTATACATTTACTGTTTCCAACCCTAGTGTTGCAACCTGCTTGTTTCCCACACACACCCATACCTCTATCTTCCATCAGTTTAAAATCATAGGCATTTCACCAATGGCCTTCTCAATCGAGTCTGCAAGTGCTACCACCCCTGCCCCAGAGAGATGAACCCCATCCCTTGCATACATATCATGTTTGCCATAAAAGTTGTTCCAGTTGTCAATGAATGGGATTGCAAGTTCCTTGCAGTATCTGTCTAGCCAGCAATTTACACCAATTGCCCTAGACAACCATTCATTTCCTACTCCCCTTCTAGGCAAGATGCTACATATGATTGGGATCCCTCCCTTAGACTTAATGAAATCTATAGCTGACCTGTACTTATCTAGCAGCTCTTCTCTCCTACCCTTCCCAATATCATTTCCACCAGCACTGAGACAGATAATGGGCTTGTTCCCATTACCTGACATGATATTATCCAGTCTGTTGACAATGTCCCCAACACCAGCTCCAGGGAAGCACACTCTATCTCTCATCTTCTTATTCCTATTACAAAAAGCACGATCAACATATCTTACCTGAGAGTCACCAACCACAAGAATGCGCTTACCTTCATTAGCAGGGGCAGTAGTACCCTTACCTTCACTGGCCACTGAAGTACATTCATCCTGGAGAACAGAGAAGCGATTTCCTACCTTCAGATCTGCACTCTTAACTTTCCTTACTCTGATGCGCCTCCCATTACTGTGAACAACTCGCCACTTGTAGCAGGTGCTGGGCTGCACCTCACTGCTGGTAGCCGTTGCTACCACCCCACCTACAGCCTCCTCACAGTGAGAGACAGACTGCACCTCACTGCTAGAAGCCTCATTCCCCACATCTCCAACCACCTCACACTCTCTCCCAGGCCCATTGAGGTGGACCTTCAGCCTCCTAATCTCCTCCTGGAGAAGCAAGACCTCCTCCTTCAACTCTCCAACCTCAGCTTTTAAAACACTGTAGAAGCAAGCCATGCTTTGTAACCGTCCACGCTAATCCCCAAGCAGCTCAGGGTCTGTGACCTCACGTGACGACTGACCACTGAACACTGACGACTGACCACTGAACACTGACGACTGACCACTGAACACTGACTGACGACTGACTCAAAATAAGGTGTTGCCAATAATTCTTGAAAATATTAAAATTATAAATTACTGTGCTCTAAAGTAACACTAAAATTAGTGAACACACGTGTCACACATTTTGATAAATAAATTGTAGCGAACAGCGCACATCAAATACACTTTGTGCACACAGTATTCATGAATATTTTCAAACATGAGACGCTAATGTAGTGCTGACAGAGAACTATTGTTAAAAATAAAATTCTTTTAGCAAGATCTGAAGTTATAAAAATAGAAATAACCATAATAGAGCGATGTAGAATATCGGTGGTCAGAAACTAATGAGCAAACCCAAATAATTCGAGCGCTTCCAAGGTTAGTGCAGGAACATAGCAGGAGAGACCTGCTGTCCCCACCCGTATAAATCATCGTTACCATCTCCACTTTTACCAACACCACCTACATGATCAAAAAGCTAGGATACTCAGCTCAAATAATGTTTGATAGTAACACTGTCGCGATTTCGAGGGCGGGTTCTTAGACAACGCAGTAGAAGCAGATTCCACATATCTGCAGTGTACCTGAAGATGGTTTGACGGCATACCTCTGATATGTTCGTGACTATTTCGAGAGTTTTTCTAACCTTGTAGCCCAGCCTAGGACCAGGATTTTCTGCTGGTTACTTACTCAACCAGGCTTTTGCTGTTAGCGGCTGGCTGGCCAAAAAATCCACCAAAGCCTAGTTGATTTGACACTTTCCGTAGGTAGTGATCGTTTTCTCTTGAAAACCTTTACATTTTTAGTAGCAGGTTGTATAGTCTTGGACCATAGCTGTTGGTAGTGTTCTCTTATTGTCCCCACAGCGTCCGTTTTTCACTGAGTTCAATTTACTCTACTTCCTGTCTCACTCCAGTATGCTGCTATGGTAGTGTGCAGATTTGAGACAAGTGTCTCAAGTATCTATGTATAATTTTTATTAGGTATCTTTTTTGTTCCCAGTACTTGGATCTATACGGAGGGTAAACGATCTTCGCCTTTTCCAGTTCTGATATTTCTTCTGCCTTGAATGAAGCTCTAACATCGAACAATATTCTAAACGAGACTGCACAAGTAACTAGAAGTGTGTGAGCACTGGCATTATTTATCTTGTTTTGAATTTTCCCATTATCCACCTCGCTATTTTTTATAGACCTCAAATGTTTCTCTTAGTGTGTTCTTCAAATGACTGCTGATATTTTTTTTTATATCCAAGTCTCATATTTCTTCCTTTTTTTTCTGAGTTGATTCTCCTATGTTTTGTTTACAATACTCCCTTTTGAGTTCATTCTTTACATAGTATCTGTACAGTCTGAATTTGTCACTATTAATCACATTTTTTATTACCCTCTGGAGGACTATACTGATATTTGCTAGCAAATTTTTCGTATCTTCTAAGGCGACTTTCATGCTTATTATGGTATGGTCAGCAAAAGATGATATGAAGTAGTGGCTAGTGTTTTATTAATGTCTACTATGAGGATGAGAAACAGTAAAGGAGCCAGGACCTTGGCGTACAGAATTTTTCATTTTGCTAAGGGTAAATTTTGCTTTTACTATTTTGTGTTCTTTTCGTTAGAAAACTGAAATTCCTACCTCTTCTTTTACACCCATGGGCCTTATATTACGGGTTATATCATATTAACACCATTGTGCACTTTACAAGGAATAGAGCTAAGGTTTTTGAAGCTATATTTGCACTTTACAAGGAATAGATTTAAGTTTTTTTCTCCAAAGAATTCTGAGTACCCTTGCCAGTATTTAATAAGGAGTTCCACGAATCAAGCCCAGGTCTTGCTTGTGTGGGTAAGATCGTCAGTGTTTTCTGCACGCAGTCCTATACAACCACAATTCATTATTACTTGTAAAGTTCCCTCTCGACTCCGGTTTAGTCTTTATGTGTAATGTAAATACAAGAGCTAATCTACAACAATCATTCGAAAATTAGGAGTAGAGCCCAAGAGCCGGAGCTTACCCTCAGTGTCAGATAGGTAATCAGAAATAATTACAAATACCGCATTCTTACTGTTGTTACGATAAGCATGGGATACTGCGTCCCAAAAACAAATTGTATTTTATAGGGTACATTAAGTGGCATTCCGCAGATAATATTAATTTAAGTTTAGTATGCCCGCTATGTATGAATGAGCTGACCTAGCCCAGGGCTGAAGTCAACACAAGGAGCGCTCAAGCACAAAGAGCGCTCAAGCACCAGAACACAAGCACCAGGAATACTCAAGCACCAGAGCACAAGGAGCGCTCAAGCACAACTTCAATACTTGAGTACCCCCTGTGCCTGTGATATACCAATGACAGTTTTCGCGAGCTTTACTCCAGTATACCTCTAACAGCACTGCCTGGGCCAGGCTTTTTCTGTTAATTTCTTGTTCAATAAGGCTGTTGCTGTTAGCAGCCTGCTGGCCCACACAGCCATCAGTCTGGTTGATCTAGCACTTCACAAAGGTAGTGGTCCAGTTTCCTCTTTAAACTTCTACATTTGTTCAGGCAATATTTCTGATATAGGCTGAAAATAGAAAAACTCTCGGAACTCATCAAAGGTATGTTAACACACTGTTTTTATTGTACCTCTGGTTCCCCTGCTTTCCTGTTAAAATGTCACTCTGTGACCTCTATCACAACCTTCAAGTGAGGTGCTTCGATTCTGACGAAGAGTTTTTGATCAATGCCTTCTAAGGAAATCAAGATACTCTCCCCTTCCTCGGAACAAAGTTAACTATTCCTTCACACAGTTGAGTTACTTAGCTGTTTTAACTTTTAAGGTTTAAATAATAATATATTACAAGGACCCCAAGGTACAATGATACTTGTACCTTTTCTGGTCAACCAGGCTGTTGCTACAGACACTAACCCCACATATCACATATCTCTCACCCAACATTAACTGGTGCTCACGTATTGATCCTAACAATATCTCGAAATTTTGCGACTGTAAATTATTTGTGGAAAAATAACATGACGGTAAATGAGGCACACGAGCGAGAGTAATAATTTAGGCGCACAACACCAGCCATTTTGCGGGTGCTGGTGAGGTGAGGGTCGACAGTTGCGTCACCACGCGTCGCCATAACAACCATTTGTTTGCTTCACTGCGCCTTCCTCCTCCCTCCCTTCCTTAACACCTGCCGTACAAAAGCATGTCTTACCCATAAGTATTTGGGTCAATGCGCCTTCCTTTTTCTTCTCCCTTCCTCAACACCTGCCGTACGATAGCATGTGTTACCTACATGCGTGCTGGAAACACATTTCGTCCAGAGCAAACCTTTATTATAAACGATGTTTCGCACTGCGTAGAGCTTTAAGCTATGACCTGATAAAGCTACACACATACAGCGAAGCGTAATAAATAATGAAGACTGTTCTACACAAGTGATAGTGTTGTGTGTTTATCCTTAGTTGTTTTGATTTTTGTTTCATAGTTTTATCGTAAGAGTTCTTGTGTATGTTTGAATTAGTTTTTTTCAGAGCGCTGAGTGATCTCTCAGGCCAAAGAGCTCTTCAGACCTTTACTTCTTTCCACACCGGCTCCTTCCTATTAGCATTTTTTTCTCAACCACTTCCTCATTCATTCCTTTATTCAAACTACTCACACATTATTATTTATTATTCGCAAGTTGATTCTTCATCCACTCTCTTCCCAGCCTGATTTTCATTTTGCTCGCTTGCTTCCTCTTCACGTTCACTTTCCCTTTCTCACACCTGCCCCAAACACACACAACCATCTGTGACTATCACATTATATACAGCATTCAACAGATCAATAAGAGCTATGGATCTTCAATGCATTGGAAGGTAATCAAAACGCAGAGGTATGCACGAATTTTACGAAAGCCTTCGAGAAGTGCAATCATGGTGAAACAGCGCATAAAATGCGTGAGGAAAAAATGCTGGAAAAATGGGCAGATGGATTTTTAACTTTTCAACAAAAAGAATGTAAAGTATAATAGTAAACAAAGTCAGAGGTTACTACAGCAAAAAGCTGCTCTCCAAAGCACAATACTCGCCCTGTATCCTTTTCTTCATCCTCATAACAGACAGACAGGGACACAAATCATAGCACTGTATCATCCTTTGTACATGATACTAGGCTTTGCGTGAGTGGTATCCAAGGAGGATATTGCAAATTTCCAAGCTGATATATTCCAAGTGTTCCAGTGGGCCACGGAAAACAATATGATATTAGTCGAGCATAAATTTCAGTTACTCCGTTATGAAAAAATGAGGAAATAAAAACTAGAACGAGTCTAAAACTGACCACAAATCAGAGCATTAAACTAATATGAAGAACTTAGGAGTGATAATGACAATACATATCACGTTTGTAGATGAATGGTTCAGAGAACCGACATGTTGATAAATTAGACACATGTGCAACTCTTGGGTATCTTTATTGAGGAAACGTTTCGCCACACAGTGGCTTCATCAGTCCATACAAAGGAGAATCTTAAAGAACAGGAGGAGAATGAGGTAATCAGTCCCTCAACCTTGAGTCGATGTGGTCAGTCCATCAATCTTGAATAGAATACGGCATACGTGCTGAGAAGGAGCTTATAAACCGTTGGCAGGAGAGGTGCAGCAGTCATAGGTCGTGTAACATTTGTTCAATGTTGAAGTAGGTCGTGCCCAAGAATTAGGCAAGCGAAGAATTCCCAAGCATTAAGATCCCAAGAAGTTGCAGTGTCTGACAGGTTTGTAGATGAATGGTTCAGAGAACCGACATGTTGATAAATTAGACACATGTGCAACTCTTGGGTGTCTTTATTGAGGAAACGTTTCGCCACACAGTGGCTTCATCAGTCCATACAAAGGAGAATCTTAAAGAACAGGAGGAGAATGAGGTAATCAGTCCCTCAACCTTGAGTCGATGTGGTCAGTCCATCAATCTTGAATAGAATACGGCATACGTGCTGAGAAGGAGCTTATAAACCGTTGGCAGGAGAGGTGCAGCAGTCATAGGTCGTGTAACATTTGTTCAATGTTGAAGTAGGTCGTGCCCAAGAATTAGGCAAGCGAAGAATTCCCAAGTATTAAGATCCCAAGAAGTTGCAGTGTCTGACAGGTTTGTAGATGAATGGTTCAGAGAACCTACATGTTGATAAATTAGACACATGTGCAACTCTTGGGTATCTTTATTGAGGAAACTGATTGAGGGACTGATTACCTCATTCTCCTCCTGTTCTTTAAGATTCTCCTTTGTATGGACTGATGAAGCCACTGTGTGGCGAAACGTTTCCTCAATAAAGATACCCAAGAGTTGCACATGTGTCTAATTTATCAATACATATCACGTATAAGGATCACAATAGAGTCCTTATCACAATCAAGAGGAAAATAAAAGGACAGATAACAAAATCCTCAAAACAAGATATGCAAAACCAATGAGGGTCCTCTAAGTCCTCTAAGCTGGAATATTATAGCTTATCAGCAGCCCTTTTAAGGTGAGCGAAATTGCAAACCTAGAGAAAATACAGAGAACCTTCGCTGCACGTATAAATTCAGCACAATACCTAAATTATCTGGAAAGTTTTAAGTCCTTCGACTTGTACTTCTTGGAATGCATGCAATTAAAATACAGTACAAATCACACTTGGAAAATCTTAAAGATGGACTAGTCCCAAATCTGCACACAGAAATCACTCGGCAGACGGTGCAAGAATTGCGCCAATGAGTACATTAAGAGAAAACATTAAGTATAAGAGGCCCATTTTTTTCAATAGCCTCCCATCATAGGTAAGGAGGAATTACCAAAAGATCCCGGCCTTCGAGAGGGAACTTTTAAAAAAAAGTTCAAGTCAAGTCCGTGGTTCGAACGTCAGATTGTGTGCGGCTAGTAGTAACAGCCTAGGTGTTCAGGCCTTGATCCAGCAGAAATGTTGGTCTGGGCACAGGTCGCGGGGGCGCTGATCCCCGGAAACATCCTTCATCCATAATTTAGATATACCTCGACCCCTGCAAACACAACTGGGCGAGTATACCAACCGTGACTAATCGCCTATTATCTTCCCCTTTAACTCATGGCACACAGGTACGCACAGTCACTCGAAGCCAAGAGTGTGAATCCAATAGATGAGTACATATGAGTACACATGCACATACGAGAGAAAATATCAAAGTACCTACAAAGAAACACACACACAAACAGAACCAACACGGGATAATAAATAGTCGATCCTGTTTTACTAATCATAAGATGCATCATAATTTACACCTGGAAAATACTGGAGAGAGAATGGTTCCAAATATCCACATTGAGATTATTTTATGACAGTTCGGTTCAGTTTGATTTACCGGCGTGGCCCCAACCAGGTCTTGTCCATAAGGTGACCCAGCGTTGGTTCCCCGTTGAAAAAGTGTAACATCGTCCATTCTTGACGTCTTGCCTTGGGAACAGACGGTTCAGTACACCTTCAATGAAAAACAGGGGCGCAACGAGGTCACTTAAGAGATTACCGAGTAAGTGCAAGGTTCAAGATTTTTCAACATCTTCCCTTCATATACTATAAGGATAAAATGGAAACAGATCAAAACTTTCAAACAGGAAGTGATAAGTTCATCAAGTTCCAGATCAGCCGGACCGTTGGACTGAATGCTGCTACCACCAACTTCTAAAAATAGATGGTGTTCTTGTAGTCGATAAATTTTTTTATGCCCACGTTTCGCCCAGGCAACAGATATTATGAAGTCTGATCAGGCTTGATAAAGTCTGCAGCGTAGGCGGAACTTCGTTTTAATAAACATTCCAATTGCTGTTTGTATATCTATCATATACAGCCAGATTGATCAGGCCATCAACCAGAAAACCTGCACAGGGTAGCTGGGGCGAAAAACCCCAAGAATCAGCCTATAGGCGCGCGCGCGCACACACACACACACACACACACACACACACACACACACACACACACACACACACACACACACACACACAAACACACACACAAACGATGAAAAAAAACGCCATACCTCTCCCTCCATCACTATACAAGTGAAATACAATGATAAATGTAACTAAATGAAATATCCAGAGTACAAATTTGAACAGCAGAGAGGCGACAGATAAACAAGAGAGGAAGGATGTGAGCAGCAACAGTGATGCACAGCAATTACAAAGGTATCCAGCAGCGTCCCCTCCCTCCCACCCTGACGGCTGTGTTACCCTCTCCCATTACCACAATTTGTTCACAAAAGCCCCAATCAACTGCAATTTGCTAGCCAGTCCGACACCCAGCACACACTTCCTTTCATACTTAAAACACTCTCACACGTGCCCATTTACCCTTATCCCTGTGTCCCTCCCTCATCCGTTTCCTTTCTCCCTTCCTCTTATCCCTATTCACCTCCTACCTCATTTCTGGCCCTCTTCTCTTATACCTATGGTCCTCCCATCCCGTCTTCTCTTTCCCCCTTACCTGTGTGCGCGCACATTTTACCTTTAAGTTCTCACAGGGTTGAAGGTAAAGTCAAAATCAATGTCTTTAAGAAAAGTCTGGACCTATGCCTTCAGAGAAGGACGAGGTTTCAATGGTTATGTAGGCCGACGAGGCATTAGTAACAACAGCTTGGTTAATTAGTTAAAGAAGTTGACCTCAGTCCGGACAGCGAGAGTACCTGACAAATTACAAGGAAAAGTAACAACAACACTACCTTTGACTACAGGGTTTTCCATACATGCATACATACACACATGAAGTGTGGTCCACCAGGATCGGTACCAGGGCCAAGACTATTGTCATGAAGTCAAATCCTACGTATATTTTTTTTTTACGATACCGTGAAATTAATAAACAGAATATAAAGACGAGAGGGCATAGGCTACAGGTAGGCTTGGGTAGGTTATAAGTGGTTATTGGAGTTCAACCCAAACACATGTTAAGTCATGATGCAAATTAATGAGAAGACTAGAAATACAACCTATCTTAGATTATATTAGCCAAGACAGTAAAGTTATTACAACGACTGGGAAATGGAAGGTAATCAGGCTTGATCCAAGGAGAGAACAAAACGAGCACCTTAGATCAAGAGGACTCTTCCACCATCAGGGCACCCCCTCTGAAAAGGTAATTTTTAGAATTTCTTACAGAAACTGCCATATTTGCACTCTTGCCCTGCTGCTACTAATGCTGCTGCTGCTGCTATTGTAACTAGTGCTTTACGAACCACGATAAATCATGACATTTAAATTTTTACACATTAAAAAAAAACGGAGTGACAACGTTTAGCTATTAAGCTTTGAGTAATGACCTTGAGAAAACCCTATATACAGCGAAACGTTGTCCAAATAAAAGCTTATTCCGCACCCTGTCTTTTGTTCAATATTGTAGGTGGTGCGTCACTTGGATTCACCTCCCCAATTACCAAACATTTTTCCTTTCACAATACCATTAAAGATGAAACGTGTGTCAATATTTTCCCAATATAATCATGCGTGTTTCTTCCTCACTCTAAGCATTCAATTATTTTAAATCACCTTTCCTTAGATGAAAGACAAGTAAAAAAAAAAAGAACATGCATGGCCAGGGACAGGGGTGAGGAAGTTGAAGCGTGAGCGGTTACAGGAGAAAGTAGAAGTGTAAGCAGTAGCAGGGGGGTAATGTAAAGTGTAAGCAGTAGCAGGGGGGTAATGTAAAGTGTAAGCAGTAGCAGGGGGGTAATGTAAAGTGTAAGCAGTAGCAGGGGGGTAATGTAAAGTGTAAGCAGTAGCAGGGGGGTAATGTAAAGTGTAAGCAGTAGCAGGGGGGGGGGCAATGTAACGTGTAAGCAGTAGCAGGGGGGGTAATGTAAAGTGTAAGCAGTAGCAGGGGGGGCAATGTAACGTGTAAGCAGTAGCAGGGGGGGTAATGTAAAGTGTAAGCAGTAGCAGGGGGGGCAATGTAAAGTGTAAGCAGTAGCAGGGGGGGGGCAATGTAACGTGTAAGCAGTAGCAGGGGGGGTAATGTAAAGTGTAAGCAGTAGCAGGGGGGGTAATGTAAAGTGTAAGCAGTAGCAGGGGGGTAATGTAAAGTGTAAGCAGTAGCAGGGGGGGTAATGTAAAGTGTAAGCAGTAGCAGGGGGGTAATGTAAAGTGTAAGCAGTAGCAGGGGGGTAATGTAAAGTGTAAGCAGTAGCAGGGGGGTAATGTAAAGTGTAAGCAGTAGCAGGGGGGGTAATGTAAAGTGTAAGCAGTAGCAGGGGGGTAATGTAAAGTGTAAGCAGTAGCAGGGGGGTAATGTAAAGTGTAAGCAGTAGCAGGGGGGGTAATGTAAAGTGTAAGCAGTAGCAGGGGGGGGCAATGTAACGTGTAAGCAGTAGCAGGGGGGGTAATGTAAAGTGTAAGCAGTAGCAGGGAGGGGCAATGTAACGTGTAAGCAGTAGCAGGGGGGGTAATGTAAAGTGTAAGCAGTAGCAGGGGGGGCAATGTAACGTGTAAGCAGTAGCAGGGGGGGTAATGTAAAGTGTAAGCAGTAGCAGGGGGGGTAATGTAAAGTGTAAGCAGTAGCAGGGGGGGTAATGTAAAGTGTAAGCAGTAGCAGGGGGGGCAATGTAACGTGTAAGCAGTAGCAGGGGGGGTAATGTAAAGTGTAAGCAGTAGCAGGGGGGGTAATGTAAAGTGTAAGCAGTAGCAGGGGGGGTAATGTAAAGTGTAAGCAGTAGCAGGGGGGTAATGTAAAGTGTAAGCAGTAGCAGGGGGGTAATGTAAAGTGTAAGCAGTAGCAGGGGGGGGTAATGTAAAGTGTAAGCAATAGCAGGGGGGGGGCAATTTAACGTGTAAGCAGTAGCAGGGGGGGGGTAATGTAAAGTGTAAGCAGTAGCAGGGGGGGTAATATAAAGTGTAAGCAGCAGCAGGGGGGGCAATGTAACGTGTAAGCAGTAGCAGGGGGGGTAATGTAAAGTGTAAGCAGTAGCAGGGGGGGGGTAATGTAAAGTGTAAGCAGTAGCAGGGGGGATAATGTAAAGTCTAAGCAGTAGCAGGGGGGGCAATGTAACGTGTAAGCAGTAGCAGGGGGGGTAATGCAAAGTGTAAGCAGTAG